>NC_088407.1:92511797-92546797 GCF_034236695.1 Oncorhynchus nerka
AGTGTCAGTCTCCACCCTCCAGAATGGCCTAATGGTACAGCCCAGTGTCAGTCTCCACCCTCCAGAATGGCCTAATGGTACAGCCCAGTGTCAGTCTCCACCCTCCAGAATGGCCTAATGGTACAGCCCAGTGTCAGTCTCCACCCTCCAGAATGGCATAATGGTACAGCCCAGTGTCAGTCTCCACCCTCCAGAATGGCCTAATGGTACAGCCCAGTGTCAGTCCCCACCCTCCAGAATGGCCTAATGGTACAGCCCAGTGTCAGTCTCCACCCTCCAGAATGGCCTAATGGTACAGCCCAGTGTCAGCGTCTGTCTCCTGGGCTTGTCTCCCCTGAATGAAGAGTCATGTACGGCTGTTTCCAGACTGATGACATGGTCAGCCACCAGCCAGGCTCACTATCTCCATGGCAATGATCACTCTCCCTGCGTCACAAAGGGCACTCTATTCCTCCATAGGGCTCTGGTCAAAAGTAGTGCACTACATAGGGAATAGGGTTCCCATAGGGCTCTGGTCAAAAGTAGTGCACTACATAGGGAATAGGGTTCCATAGGGCTCTGGTCAAAAGTAGTGCACTACATAGGGAATAGGGTTCCATAGGGCTCTGGTCTAAAGTAGTGCACTACATAGGGAATAGGGTTCCATAGGGCTCTGGTCAAAAGTAGTGCACTACATAGGGAATAGGGTTCCATAGGGCTCTGGTCAAAAGTAGTGCATTGCATAGGAAATAGGGTGTCCTTTGGGACGTGTACTCTATCTGTTAACGCCAATAGGAAACCCGAAGGTCGGTTTGTTCTGATATACAGTACCAGTCAACAGTTTGGACACACCGACTCTTTCAAGGGTTTTTCTTTATTTGTCCTATTTTCTACATTGTAGAATATAAGTGACGACATCAGAACTATGAAATAACACACGTGGAATCATGTAGTGACCAAGAAAGTGTTAAACAAATCAAGTAGCCACCCTTTGCCTTGATGACATCTTTGCGTACTCTTGGCATTCTCTCAACCAGCTTCACCTGGAATGCTTTCTTGAAGGAGTTCCCACATATGCTGAGCACTTGTTGGCAGCTTTTCCTTCACTCTGCGGTCCAGTATCAAGCTACTCACTCATACGGCATCAGAGTGCAACGTATGTTTGTTGTTGAACGCTGTCGAACCCTGAAACTGAAACCGGTCGAACGCTGAAACTGAAACAGGTCGAACGCTGAAACTGAAACCGGTCGAACGCTGAAACTGAAACCGGTCGAACGCTGAAACTGAAACCGGTCGAACGCTGAAACTGAAACCGGTCGAACGCTGAAACTGAAACCGGTCGAACGCTGAAACCTGAAACCGGTCGAACGCTGAAACTGAAACCGGTCGAACGCTGAAACTGAAACCGGTCGAACGCTGAAACTGAAACCGGTCGAACGCTGAAACTGAAACCGGTCGAACGCTGAAACTGAAACCGGTCGAACGCTGAAACTGAAACCGGTCGAACGCTGAAACTGAAACCGGTCGAACGCTGAAACTGAAACCGGTCGAACGCTGAAACTGAAACCGGTCGAACGCTGAAACTGAAACCGGTCGAACGCTGAAACCTGAAACCGGTCGAACGCTGAAACTGAAACCGGTCGAACGCTGAAACTGAAACCGGTCGAACGCTGAAACTGAAACCGGTCGAACGCTGAAACCTGAACTAAAGACCGCTGTCTGTCCTGGGATCCTAAATGGCTCTGTTGGGTTAAATTACTGTGAGAGCTGCTGTCTGTCCTGGGATCCTAACTGGCTCTGTTGGGTTAAATTACTGTGAGAGCTGCTGTCTGTCCTGGGATCCTAACTGGCTCTGTTGGGTTAAATTACTGTGAGAGCTGCTGTCTGTCCTGGGATCCTAACTGGCTCTGTTGGGTTAAATTACTGTGAGAGCTACTGTCTGTCCTGGGATCCTAACTGGCTCTGTTGGGTTAAATTACTGTGAGAGCTGCTGTCTGTCCTGGGATCCTAACTGGCTCTGTTGGGTTAAATTACTGTGAGAGCTGCTGTCTGTCCTGGGATCCTAACTGGCTCTGTTGGGTTAAATTACTGTGAGAGCTGCTGTCTGTCCTGGGATCCTAACTGGCTCTGTTGGGTTAAATTACTGTGAGAGCTGCTGTCTGTCCTGGGATCCTAACTGGCTCTGTTGGGTTAAATTACTGTGAGAGCTACTGTCTGTCCTGGGATCCTAACTGGCTCTGTTGGGTTAAATTACTGTGAGAGCTGCTGTCTGTCCTGGGATCCTAACTGGCTCTGTTGGGTTAAATTACTGTGAGAGCTGCTGTCTGTCCTGGGATCCTAACTGGCTCTGTTGGGTTAAATTACTGTGAGAGCTGCTGTCTGTCCTGGGATCCTAACTGGCTCTGTTGGGTTAAATTACTGTGAGAGCTGCTGTCTGTCCTGGGATCCTAACTGGCTCTGTTGGGTTAAATTACTGTGAGAGCTACTGTCTGTCCTGGGATCCTAACTGGCTCTGTAGGGTTAAATTACTGTGAGAGCTGCTACCTTTCAAAGTTCTTGACATTTTGACTGACCTTCATATCTTGAAGTATTGATGGACTGTCGTTTCTCTTTGCTTATTTGAGCTGTTCTTGCCCTAATATGGACTTAGTCTTTTACCCAATAGGGCTTCTTCTGTTTACCACCCCTACCTTGTCACAACACAACTGATTGGCTCAATCAAATTAAGAAGGAAAGAAATTCCACAAATTAACTTTTAACAAGGCACACCTGTTAATGAATTGACATGCGTTCCAGGTGACTACCTCATGACGCTGGTTTAGAGAATACCAAGAGTGTGCAAAGCTGTCCTCTAGGCAAAGGATGGCTACTTTGAAGAATCTCAAATATAAAATATATTTTTTTGTTTAACACTTCTTTTAGTTATGACATGATTCCATATGTGTGTTATTTCATAGTTTTTGATGTCTTCACTATTAAAACCATGGAATTAAACTTTTGACTATCACTGTCTGTCTAGATGGACATGGAACCCAACTCTTAGTTTGTTCTGTTGTTTGTCTAGAGGGTTGGTCCTTTACCTTAGTAGGACACACCTGGCCGTGCAGCGCACGTACACACACCTGGCCCTGTGTTGTCAACAGCAGTAATTGCGTCAGAAAGCATTCCCAGTAGTGGTATGGGCTCTGTGTTGGTCACACTGGACCTTGGACACCCAGGAGGATTGAATCATGCAGACGATGTGGTCAGCACAGAACTTCCTTTGACATGTTCTGTCCTCAGATGGCCTCGTGTGGAGTCCTCCCAAACAGAACACTGTTCCCTACATGGCCTCGTGTGGAGTCCTCCCAAACAGAACACTGTTCCCTACATGGCCTCGTGTGGAGTCCTCCCAAACAGAACACTGTTCCCTACATGGCCTCGTGTGGAGTCCTCCCAAACAGAACACTGTTCCCTACATGGCCTCGTGTGGAGTCCTCCCAAACAGAACACTGTTCCCTACATGGCCTCGTGTGGAGTCCTCCCAAACAGAACACTGTTCCCTACATGGCCTCGTGTGGAGTCCTCCCAAACAGAACACTGTTCCCTACATGGCCTCGTGTGGAGTCCTCCCAAATAGAACACTGTTCCCTACATAGTGCACTACTTGTAACCAGGGCCACTATCCCCTACATAGTGCACTACTTATAACCGGGGCCACTATTCCCTACATAGTGCACTACTTATAACCGGGCCACTATTCCCTACATAGTGCACTACTTGTAACCGGGGCCACTATCCCCTACATAGTGCACTACTTATAACCGGGGCCACTATTCCCTACATAGTGCACTACTTATAACCGGGGCCACTATTCCCTACATAGTGCACTACTTATAACCGGGGCCACTATTCCCTACATAGTGCACTACTTGTAACCGGGGCCACTATCCCCTACATAGTGCACTACTTGTAACCGGGGCCACTATTTCCTACATAGTGCACTACTTATAACCGGGGCCACTATTCCCTACATAGTGCACTACTTGTAACCGGGGCCACTATCCCCTACATAGTGCACTACTTGTAACCGGGGCCACTATTTCCTACATAGTGCACTACTTATAACCGGGGCCACTATTCCCTACATAGTGCACTACTTATAACCGGGGCCCCTATTCCCTACATAGTGCACTACTTATAACCGGGGCCACTATTCCCTACATAGTGCACTACTTATAACCGGGGCCCCTGCATTATATTAGAGAATAGGGTGCTGTTTGGGATGCGGCCTGTCTGTGTCCCCTAGCAGCAAGACCAGCAGGGCTACCATTGAGGCAATACGTCTTACTGCTAGGGGACACAGACAGGATGCATCCTAAACAGAAATCTATTCCTTAATATAGTTTACTACTTTTGACCAGAGCCCATAGGGCTTCAATAGGGTTCTGGTCAAAGCAGTGCACTATGTAAGGAATAGGGTGCTGATTGGGACGTATCCTCAGTGATATAGCCCTGTCTCTCCTATCTGTATTCTGTCTCATTTACACTGTTCTGAGGATACATCCTGTAGTGCCCTATATATAGAGGACCGTAGTGCCCTATATATAGAGGACCGTAGTGCCCTATATATAGAGGACCAGGGTCCCGTAGTGCCCTATATATAGAGGACCGTAGTGCCCTATATATAGAGGACCGTAGTGCCCTATATATAGAGGACCAGGGTCCCGTAGTGCCCTATATATAGAGGACCGTAGTGCCCTATATATAGAGGACCAGGGTCCCGTAGTGCCCTATATATAGAGGACCGTAGTGCCCTATATATAGAGTCCCGTAGTGCCCTATATATAGAGGACCGTAGTGCCCTATATATAGAGTCCCGTAGTGCCCTATATATAGAGTCCCGTAGTGCCCTATATATAGAGGACCGTAGTGCCCTATATATAGAGTCCCGTAGTGCCCTATATATAGAGGACCGTAGTGCCCTATATATAGAGTCCCGTAGTGCCCTATATATAGAGGACCGTAGTGCCCTATATATAGAGGACCAGGGTCCCGTAGTGTCCTATATATAGAGGACCAGGGTCCCGTAGTGCCCTATATATAGAGGACCGTAGTGCCCTATATATAGAGGACCAGGGTCCCGTAGTGCCCTATATATAGAGGACCGTAGTGCCCTATATATAGAGTCCCGTAGTGCCCTATATATAGAGGACCGTAGTGCCCTATATATAGAGGACCGTAGTGCCCTATATATAGAGTCCCGTAGTGCCCTATATATAGAGGACCGTAGTGCCCTATATATAGAGTCCCGTAGTGCCCTATATATAGAGGACCATAGTGCCCTATATATAGAGTCCCGTAGTGCCCTATATATAGAGGACCGTAGTGCCCTATATATAGAGGACCAGGGTCCCGTAGTGTCCTATATATAGAGGACCAGGGTCCCGTAGTGTCCTATATATAGAGGACCGTAGTGCCCTATATATAGAGGACCAGAGTCCCGTAGTGCCCTATATATAGAGGACCGTAGTGCCCTATATATAGAGGACCAGGGTCCCGTAGTGCCCTATATATAGAGGACCGTAGTGCCCTATATATAGAGGACCGTAGTGCCCTATATATAGAGGACCGTAGTGCCCTATATATAGAGTCCCGTAGTGCCCTATATATAGAGGACCGTAGTGCCCTATATATAGAGTCCCGTAGTGCCCTATATATAGAGGACCAGGGTCCCGTAGTGCCCTATATATAGAGGACCGTAGTGCCGTAGTGCCCCATATATAGAGGACCAGAGTCCCGTAGTGCCCCATATATAGAGGACCAGAGGACCGTAGTGCCCTATATATAGAGGACCAGAGGACCGTAGTGCCCTATATATAGAGGACCGTAGTGCCCTATATATAGAGGACCAGAGGACCGTAGTGCCCTATATATAGAGGACCGTAGTGCCCTATATATAGAGGACCAGGGTCCCGTAGTGCCCTATATATAGAGGACCGTAGTGCCCTATATATAGAGGACCAGGGTCCCGTAGTGCCCTATATATAGAGGACCGTAGTGCCCTATATATAGAGGACCAGGGTCCCGTAGTGCCCTATATATAGAGGACCAGGGTCCCGTAGTGCCCTATATATATAGAGGACCAGGGTCCCGTAGTGCCCTATATATAGAGGACCGTAGTGCCCTATATATAGAGGACCAGGGTCCCGTAGTGCCCTATATATAGAGGACCGTAGTGCCCTATATATAGAGGACCAGAGTCCCGTAGTGCCCTATATATAGAGGACCAGAGTCCCGTAGTGCCCTATATATAGAGGACCAGGGTCCCGTAGTGCCCTATATATAGAGGACCAGGGTCCCGTAGTGCCCTATATATAGAGGACCAGGGTCCCGTAGTGCCCTATATATAGAGGACCAGAGTCCCGTAGTGCCCTATATATAGAGGACCAGGGTCCCGTAGTGCCCTATATATAGAGGACCAGGGTCCCGTAGTGCCCTATATATAGAGGACCAGGGTCCCGTAGTGCCCTATATATAGAGGACCAGGGTCCCGTAGTGCCCTATATATAGAGGACCGTAGTGCCCTATATATAGAGGACCGTAGTGCCCTATATATAGAGGACCGTAGTGCCCTATATATAGAGGACCCGAGTCCTGTAGTGCCCTATATATAGAGGACCGTAGTGCCCCATATATAGAGGACCAGGGTCCCGTAGTGCCCTATATATAGAGGACCAGGGTCCCGTAGTGCCCTATATATAGAGGACCGTAGTGCCCTATGGCAGAGGACCAGGGTCCCGTAGTGCCCTATATATAGAGGACCGTAGTGCCCTATATATAGAGGACCGTAGTGCCCTATATATAGAGGACCGTAGTGCCCTATATATAGAGGACCGTAGTGCCCTATATATAGAGGACCAGGGTCCCGTAGTGCCCTATATATAGAGGACCGTAGTGCCCTATATATAGAGGACCAGGGTCCCGTAGTGCCCTATATATAGAGGACCGTAGTGCCCTATATATAGAGGACCGTAGTGCCCTATATATAGAGTCCCGTAGTGCCCTATATATAGAGGACCAGGGTCCCGTAGTGCCCTATATATAGAGGACCGTAGTGCCCTATATATAGAGTCCCGTAGTGCCCTATATATAGAGTCCCGTAGTGCCCTATATATAGAGTCCCGTAGTGCCCTATATATAGAGGACCAGGGTCCCGTAGTGCCCTATATATAGAGGACCAGGGTCCCGTAGTGCCCTATATATAGAGGACCAGGGTCCCGTAGTGCCCTATATATAGGACCAGGGTCCCGTAGTGCCCTATATATAGGACCAGAGTCCCGTAGTGTCCTATATATAGAGTCCCGTAGTGTCCTATAAATAGAGTCCCGTAGTGTCCTATAAATAGAGTCCCGTAGTGTCCTATATATAGAGTCCCGTAGTGTCCTATATATAGAGTCCCGTAGTGTCCTATATATAGAGTCCCGTAGTGTCCTATATATAGAGTCCCGTAGTGCCCTATATATAGAGGACCAGAGTCCCGTAGTGCCCTATATATAGAGCCCCGTAGTGCCCTATATATAGAGTCCCGTAGTGCCCCATATATAGAGTCCCGTAGTGCCCCATATATAGAGTCCCGTAGTGCCCCATATATAGAGTCCCGTAGTGCCCCATATATAGAGTCCCGTAGTGCCCTATATATAGAGTCCCGTAGTGCCCTATATATAGAGTCCCGTAGTGCCCTATATATAGAGTCCCGTAGTGCCCTATATATAGAGTCCCGTAGTGCCCTATATAGAGTCCCGTAGTGCCCTATATATAGAGTCCCGTAGTGCCCTATATATAGAGTCCCGTAGTGCCCTATATATAGAGTCCCGTAGTGCCCTATATATAGAGTCCCGTAGTGCCCTATATATAGAGTCCCGTAGTGCCCTATATATAGAGGACCAGAGTCCCGTAGTGCCCTATATATAGAGGACCAGAGTCCCGTAGTGTCCTATATATAGAGTCCCGTAGTGTCCTATATATAGAGTCCCGTAGTGCCCTATATATAGAGTCCCGTAGTGCCCTATATATAGAGTCCCGTAGTGCACTATATAATGGGAATAATATGGTGCTATTTCTGATGCAGCCAGAGACTGCCCAGCAGATTCAGATGGCTAATGCAGTGCTATCTGAGATTCAGAACTACATACGGCTGTTATGTGACAGTTACAGTGGGGAGAACAAGTATTTGATACACTGACGATTTTGCAGGTTTTCCTACTTACAAAGCATGTAGAGGTCTGTAATTTTTTATCGTAGTTACACTTCAACAGTGAGAGACGGAATCTAAAATAAAAATTCAGAAAATCACATTGTATGAATAAACTGGATGAGCTCCCTTCGAGACTATCCTATCAATCACTGGAGAATAAACTGGATGAGCTCCCTTCGAGACTATCCTATCAATCACTGGAGAATAAACTGGATGAGCTCCCTTCGAGACTATCCTATCAATCACTGGAGAATAAACTGGATGAGCTCCCTTCGAGACTATCCTATCAATCACTGGAGAATAAACTGGATGAGCTCCCTTCGAGACTCTCCTATCGACGGTTCCTGAAGAACTGAAATATCCTGTTTCTCGGAAACTTGACTGAACAATGACACGGTTAATATAAATCTAGTTAGATGTTCTTTTCATCGGAAGGACAGAATGGCAGAGTAAGCTCGGAGTGGTGTGTGTGTGTCTCTTTGTTAACAGCTTGTGCGTGATCACTAATATTAAAGAAGTCTGACATTTCTGCTAGGATACCTCATGATAAGCTGTAGACCACACTATTTACCAAGAATTTATCTATATTTTTCCTAGCTGTCTATTTACCAAACCGATGTTGGCACTAAGACCACACTCAATGAACTGTATAAGGCCAACAAAGCAAACATGCAAATATTAATTGAGGCGACGCTCCTAGTGGCCGGTGGTTTTAATGCAGGGAAACTGAAATCTGTTTGACCTCATTTCAATTCAATTCAATTTACGGGGCTTTATTGACATGGGAAACATATATTAACATTGCCAAAACAAGTGAGGTAGATAATATACAAAAGTGAAATAAACAAAAATTAACAGTAAACATTACACATACAGAAGTTTCAAAAGAATAATGACATTACAAATGTCATTACGTATATATAGTGTTGCAACGATGAACAAATGGTTAAGGGTACACAAGGGAAAATAAATAAGCATAAATATATGTTTACAATGGTGTTTGTTCTTCACTGGTTGCCCTTTTCTTGTGGCAACAGGTCACACATCTTGCTGCTGTGATGGCACACTGTGGTATTTCACCCAGTAGATATGGGAGTTTATCAAAATTGGGTTTGTTTTCTAATTCTTTGTGGATCTGTGTAATCTGAGGGAAATATGTGTCTCTAATATGGTCATACATTGGACAGGAGGTTAGGAAGTGCAGTTTCCACCTCATTTTGTGGGCAGTGAGCACATAGCCTGTCTTCTCTTGAGAGCCATGTCTGCCTACGGCGGCCTTTCTCAATAGCAAGGCTATGCTCACTGAGTCTGTACATAGTCAAAGCTTTCCTTAAGTTTGGGTCAGTCACAGTGGTAAGGTATTCTGCCACTGTGTACTCTCTGTTTAGGGCCAAATAGCATTCTAGTTTGCTCTTTTTTTGTTAATTCTTTCCAATGTGTTCAGTAATGATCTTTTTTGTTTTCTCATGATTTGGTTGGGTCTAATTGTACTGCTGTCTTGGGGCTCTGTGGGGTGCGTTTGTGAACAGAGGCCCAGGACCAGCTTGATTAGGGGAATCTTCTCCAGGTTCATCTCTCTGTAGGTGATGGCTTTGTTATGGAAGGTTTAGGAATCGCTTCCTTTTAGGTGGTTGTAGAATTTAATGGCTCTTTTTCTGGATTTGGATAATTAGTGGGTATCGGCCTAATTCTGCTCTGCATGCATTATTTGGTGTTCTGCGTTGTACACGGAGGATATTTTTGCAGAAATCTGTATGCAGTCTCAATTTGGTGTTTGTCCCATTTTGTGAAGTCTTGGTGAAGTCTTGGTGAGCGGACCCCAGACCTCACAACCATAAAGGGCCATAAATGGGTTCTATAACTGATTCAAGTATTTTTAGCCAAATCCTAATTGGTATGTTGAATTTTATGTTCCTTTTGATGGCATAGAATGCCCTTCTTGCCTTCTCTCAGATCATTCACAGCTTTGTGGAAGTTACCTGTGGCGCTGATGTTTAGGCCAAGGTATGTATAGTTTTTTGTGTGCTCTAGGGCAACGGTGTCTAGATGGAATTTGTATTTGTGGTCCTGGCGACTGGACCTTTTTTGGAACACCATTATTTTGGTCTTACTGAGATTTACTGTCAGGGCCC
The DNA here is from genome assembly GCF_034236695.1 of Oncorhynchus nerka. NCBI lineage: Eukaryota > Metazoa > Chordata > Actinopteri > Salmoniformes > Salmonidae > Oncorhynchus > Oncorhynchus nerka. The sequence goes on from NC_088407.1 coordinate 92,522,145, forward strand.
AGGTCTGACAGAATCTGTGCAGAATATCTAGGTACTGCTGTTGGCCCTCCTTGGTTGGTGACCGAAGCACCAGATCATCAGCAAACCGTAGACATTTGACTTCAGATTCTAGTAGGGTGAGGCCGGATGCTGCAGACTTTCTAGTGCTTTCGCCAATTCGTTGATGTATTTGTCGAAGAGGGTGAGGCTTAAGCTGCATCCCTGTCTCACCCCACGGCCCTGTGGGAAGAAATGTGTGTGTTTTTTTGCCAATTTTAGCCGCACACTTGTTGTTGGTGTACATGGATTTTATAATGTCGTATGTTTGACCCCCAACACCACTTTCCATCAATTTGTATAGCAGACCCTCATGCCAAATTGAGTCAAATGTGTTTTTTTGAAATCAACAAAGCATGAGAAGACTTTGCCTTTGTTTTGGTTTGTTTGGTTGTCAATTAGGGTGTGCAGGGTGAATACATGGTCTGTTGTACGGTAATTTGGTAAAAAGCCAATTTGACATTTGCTCAGTACATTGTTTTCACTGAGGAAATGTACGAGTCTGCTGTTAATGGTAATGCAGATGATTTTCCCAAGGTTACTGTGGACGCATATCCCACGGTAGTTATTGGGGTCAAATTTGTCTCCACTTGTGTGGATTGGGGTGATCAGTCCTTGGTTCCAAAATATTGGGGAAGATGCCAGAGCTAAGGATGATGTTAAAGAGTTTTAGTATAGGCTATTGGAATATGTGGTCTGTATATTTGATCATTTCATTTAGGATACCATCAACACCACAGGCCTTTTTGGGTTGGAGGGTTTTTATTTTGTCCTGTAGCTCATTCAAGGTAATTGGAGAATCCAGTGGGTTCTGGTCGTCTTTAATAGTTGATTCTAAGATTTGTATTTGATCCTGTATATGTTTTTGCTCTTTATTCTTTGTTAAAGAGCCCAAAAGATTGGAGAAGTGGTTTACCCATACATCTCCATTTTGGATAGATAATTCTTCGTGTTGTTGTTTGTTTAGTGTTTTCCAATTTTCCCAGAAGTGGTTAGTCTATGGATTCTTCAATTACATTGAGCTGATTTCTGACATGCTGTTCCTTCTTTTTCCGTAGTGTATTTCTGTATTGTTTTAGTGATTCACCATAGTGAAGGTTCAGCTTGTCTGTAGTGTATTCCTGTATTGTTTTAGTGATTCACCATAGTGAAGGTTCAGCTTGTCTGTAGTGTATTTCTGTAGTGTTTTAGTGATTCACCATAGTGAAGGTTCAGCTTGTCTGTAGTGTATTCCTGTATTGTTTTAGTGATTCACCATAGTGAAGGTTCAGCTTGTCTGTAGTGTATTCCTGTATTGTTTTAGTGATTCACCATAGTGAAGGTTCAGGTTGTCTGTAGTGTATTCCTGTATTGTTTTAGTGATTCACCATAGTGAAGGCGTAGACTCAGGTTTTCTGTGTCTCTATGTTTTTGGTTGGACAGGTTTCTCAATTTCTTTCTTAGATTTTTGCATTCTTCATCAAACCATTTGTCATTGTTGTCAATTCTCTTTGGTTTTCTATTTGAGATTTTTTAGATTTGATAGGGAAGCTGAGAGGTCAAATATACTGTTAAGATTTTCTACTGCCAAGTTTACACCTTCACTATTACAGTGGAACGTTTTGCCCAGGAAATTGTCTAAAAGGGATTGAATTCGTTGTTGCCTAATTGTTTTTTGGTAGGTTTCCAAACTGCATTCCTTCCATCTATAGCATTTCTTAATGTTACTCAGTTCCTTTGGCTTTGATGCCTCATGATTGAGTATTGCTCTGTTTAAGTAGACTGTGATTTTGCTGTGGTCTGATAGGGGTGTCAGTGGGCTGAATGTGAACTCTCTGAGAGACTCTGGGTTGAGGTCAGTGATAAAGTAGTCTACAGTAGTCCTGCTTTCCGTAGACGATGTGAGCAAGATCTTTAAACAGGTTCACATTCACAAGGCCACAGGGCCAGATGGATTACCAGGTTGCAAACTCTGAGCACTGACCAGCTGGCATGTGTCTTCACTGACGTTTTCAACTTCTCCCTGACTGAGTCTGCAATACCAGCATGTTTCAACCAGACCACCATAGTCCCTGTGTCCAAGAAGGTAACCTGTCTAAATGACACTAACCTGTCTAAATGACACTAACCTGTCTAAATGACACTAACCTGTCTAAATGACACTAACCTGTCTAAATGACACTAACCTGTCTAAATGACACTAACCTGTCTAAATGACACTCACCTGTCTAAATGACACTCACCTGTCTAAATGACACTAACCTGTCTAAATGACACTAACCTGTCTAAATGACACTAACCTGTCTAAATGACACTAACCTGTCTAAATGACACTAACCTGTCTAAATGACACTAACCTGTCTAAATGACACTCACCTGTCTAAATGACACTCACCTGTCTAAATGACACTCACCTGTCTAAATGACACTAACCTGTCTAAATGACACTAACCTGTCTAAATGACACTAACCTGTCTAAATGACACTAACCTGTCTAAATGACACTAACCTGTCTAAATGACACTAACCTGTCTAAATGACACTAACCTGTCTAAATGACACTAACCTGTCTAAATGACACTCACCTGTCTAAATGACACTAACCTGTCTAGTCTAAATGACACTAACCTGTCTAAATGACACTCACCTGTCTAAATGACACTCACCTGTCTAAATGACACTAACCTGTCTAAATGACACTAACCTGTCTAAATGACACTAACCTGTCTAAATGACACTAACCTGTCTAAATGACACTAACCTGTCTAAATGACACTAACCTGTCTAAATGACACTCACCTGTCTAAATGACACTAACCTGTCTAAATGACACTAACCTGTCTAAATGACACTAACCTGTCTAAATGACACTAACCTGTCTAAATGACACTAACCTGTCTAAATGACACTAACCTGTCTAAATGACACTCACCTGTCTAAATGACACTAACCTGTCTAAATGACACTAACCTGTCTAAATGACACTAACCTGTCTAAATGACACTAACCTGTCTAAATGACACTAACCTGTCTAAATGACACTCACCTGTCTAAATGACACTCACCTGTCTAAATGACACTAACCTGTCTAAATGACACTAACCTGTCTAAATGACACTAACCTGTCTAAATGACACTCACCTGTCTAAATGACACTCACCTGTCTAAATGACACTAACCTGTCTAAATGACACTAACCTGTCTAAATGACACTAACCTGTCTAAATGACACTAACCTGTCTAAATGACACTAACCTGTCTAAATGACACTAACCTGTCTAAATGACACTCACCTGTCTAAATGACACTAACCTGTCTAAATGACACTAACCTGTCTAAATGACACTCACCTGTCTAAATGACACTCACCTGTCTAAATGACACTAACCTGTCTAAATGACACTCACCTGTCTAAATGACACTCACCTGTCTAAATGACACTAACCTGTCTAAATGACACTAACCTGTCTAAATGACACTAACCTGTCTAAATGACACTAACCTGTCTAAATGACACTAACCTGTCTAAATGACACTCACCTGTCTAAATGACACTAACCTGTCTAAATGACACTCACCTGTCTAAATGACACTCACCTGTCTAAATGACACTAACCTGTCTAAATGACACTAACCTGTCTAAATGACACTAACCTGTCTAAATGACACTAACCTGTCTAAATGACACTAACCTGTCTAAATGACACTAACCTGTCTAAATGACACTAACCTGTCTAAATGACACTCACCTGTCTAAATGACACTAACCTGTCTAAATGACACTAACCTGTCTAAATGACACTCACCTGTCTAAATGACACTCACCTGTCTAAATGACACTAACCTGTCTAAATGACACTCACCTGTCTAAATGACACTCACCTGTCTAAATGACACTAACCTGTCTAAATGACACTAACCTGTCTAAATGACACTAACCTGTCTAAATGACACTAACCTGTCTAAATGACACTAACCTGTCTAAATGACACTCACCTGTCTAAATGACACTAACCTGTCTAAATGACACTAACCTGTCTAAATGACACTCACCTGTCTAAATGACACTCACCTGTCTAAATGACACTCACCTGTCTAAATGACACTAACCTGTCTAAATGACACTAACCTGTCTAAATGACACTAACCTGTCTAAATGACACTATGTCTAAATGACACTAACCTGTCTAAATGACACTAACCTGTCTAAATGACACTAACCTGTCTAAATGACACTAACCTGTCTAAATGACACTAACCTGTCTAAATGACACTCACCTGTCTAAATGACACTCACCTGTCTAAATGACACTAACCTGTCTAAATGACACTAACCTGTCTAAATGACACTCACCTGTCTAAATGACACTAACCCTGTCTAAATGACACTAACCTGTCTAAATGACACTAACCTGTCTAAATGACACTAACCTGTCTAAATGACACTAACCTGTCTAAATGACACTAACCTGTCTAAATGACACTAACACTAACCTGTCTAAATGACACTAACCTGTCTAAATGACACTAACCTGTCTAAATGACACTAACCTGTCTAAATGACACTAACCTGTCTAAATGACACTCACCTGTCTAAATGACACTAACCTGTCTAAATGACACTAACCTGTCTAAATGACACTAACCTGTCTAAATGACACTAACCTGTCTAAATGACACTAACCTGTCTAAATGACACTAAATGACACTAACCTGTCTAAATGACACTAACCTGTCTAAATGACACTAACCTGTCTAAATGACACTAACCTGTCTAAATGACACTAACCTGTCTAAATGACACTAACCTGTCTAAATGACACTAACCTGTCTAAATGACACTAACCTGTCTAAATTACACTAACCTGTCTAAATGACACTAACCTGTCTAAATGACACTAACCTGTCTAAATGACACTAACCTGTCTAAATGACACTAACCTGTCACTAACCTGTCTAAATGACACTAACCTGTCTAAATGACACTCACCTGTCTAAATGACACTAACCTGTCTAAATGACACTCACCTGTCTAAATGACACTAACCTGTCTAAATGACACTAACCTGTCTAAATGACACTCACCTGTCTAAATGACACTCACCTGTCTAAATGACACTAACCTGTCTAAATGACACTAACCTGTCTAAATGACACTAACCTGTCTAAATGACACTAACCTGTCTAAATGACACTAACCTGTCTAAATGACACTAACCTGTCTAAATGACACTAACCTGTCTAAATGACACTCACCTGTCTAAATGACACTAACCTGTCTAAATGACACTCACCTGTCTAAATGACACTAACCTGTCTAAATGACACTAACCTGTCTAAATGACACTAACCTGTCTAAATGACACTCACCTGTCTAAATGACACTAACCTGTCTAAATGACACTAACCTGTCTAAATGACACTAACCTGTCTAAATGACACTAACCTGTCTAAATGACACTAACCTGTCTAAATGACACTAACCTGTCTAAATGACACTCACCTGTCTAAATGACACTCACCTGTCTAAATGACACTAACCTGTCTAAATGACACTAACCTGTCTAAATGACACTAACCTGTCTAAATGACACTCACCTGTCTAAATGACACTCACCTGTCTAAATGACACTAACCTGTCTAAATGACACTAACCTGTCTAAATGACACTAACCTGTCTAAATGACACTAACCTGTCTAAATGACACTCACCTGTCTAAATGACACTAACCTGTCTAAATGACACTAACCTGTCTAAATGACACTAACCTGTCTAAATGACACTCACCTGTCTAAATTACACTAACCTGTCTAAATGACACTAACCTGTCTAAATGACACTAACCTGTCTAAATGACACTATGTCTAAATGACACTAACCTGTCTAAATGACACTAACCTGTCTAAATGACACTAACCTGTCTAAATGACACTAACCTGTCTAAATGACACTAACCTGTCTAAATGACACTAACCTGTCTAAATGACACTCACCTGTCTAAATGACACTAACCTGTCTAAATGACACTAACCTGTCTAAATGACACTAACCTGTCTAAATGACACTAACCTGTCTAAATGACACTCACCTGTCTAAATGACACTAACCTGTCTAAATGACACTAACCTGTCTAAATGACACTAACCTGTCTAAATGACACTCACCTGTCTAAATGACACTAACCTGTCTAAATGACACTAACCTGTCTAAATGACACTAACCTGTCTAAATGACACTAACCTGTCTAAATGACACTCACCTGTCTAAATGACACTCACCTGTCTAAATGACACTCACCTGTCTAAATGACACTCACCTGTCTAAATGACACTAACCTGTCTAAATGACACTCACCTGTCTAAATGACACTAACCTGTCTAAATGACACTAACCTGTCTAAATGACAGTAACCTGTCTAAATGACACTCACCTGTCTAAATGACACTCACCTGTCTAAATGACACTAACCTGTCTAAATGACACTAACCTGTCTAAATGACACTCACCTGTCTAAATGACACTAACCTGTCTAAATGACACTAACCTGTCTAAATGACACTAACCTGTCTAAATGACACTAACCTGTCTAAATGACACTCACCTGACACTAACCTGTCTAAATGACACTAACCTGTCTAAATGACACTAACCTGTCTAAATGACACTAACCTGTCTAAAGTCTGTCTAAATGACACTAACCTGTCTAAATGACACTAACCTGTCTAAATGACACTCACGTCTGTAGCCATGAAATGCTTTGAAATGGCTGGCCATGCCTCACACAAACACCGTTATCCCAGAAACCCTAGACCAACTCCAATTTGCATACCGCCCCAACTGATCCACAGATGATGCTATCTCTATTGCACTCCACACTGCCCTTTCCCACCTGGACAAAAGGAACACCTATGTGAGAATGCTATTCATTTACTACAGCTCAGCGTTCAACACCATAGTGCCCTCAAAGCTCATCACTAAGCTAAGGACCCTGGGACTGAATACCTCCCTCTTCAAAATGATCCTGAACTTCCTGACGGGCCGCCCCCAGGTGGTGAGGATAGGCAACATCACCTCCGTCACTCTGACTCTCAACACTGAGGCCTGACAGGGGTGAGGATCGGCAATAGAAGGAACCCTGTTTCCCCCTGACTGCACGACTCCAACACCATCATTAAGTTCGCCGAAGGTTTTAGGCAGGTCAGCGACCTGGCAGAGTGGTGCCATGACAACCTCCTTTTTTTTCTCCAACGTCAGCAAGACAAATGAGCTGATCCTGGACTACAGGAAACGGAGGCTCTCGCACGAGCCCATTCACATCCACAGGGCTGTGGTGGAGCAGGTCGATGGCTTCATGTTCCTCGCTGTCCATGTCACTAGGGATGTCATGTCATGGTCCAAACACACCAACACCATTGTGAAGAGGGCACGACCACGCCCCTTTCCCCCTCGGGAGGCTGAAAAGATTTTGCATTGGTCCTCAAAGTTCTACAGCTGCACCATTTGACATGCCTGGCTGCTATGACAACTACTTGGCACTGCAAGGCGCTACAGAGGCCAGTGTGTATGGCCCAGTACCTCACTTCCTGCCATCCAGGATCTCTAAAGAAGGCGGTGTCAGAGAAAGGCCCCCAAGTCAGACTGTTCTCTCTACTACTGCATGGCAAGCGGTACCGATGTACCAAGTCTAGAACCAGCAGGACCCTGAACAGCTTCAACCCCCAAGCCATAAGACTGCCAAATAGTTAGGCCAGGAAGCTATTTGGTTAACTACACTGAACAAAAATATAAACGCAACATGCAACAATTTCTAAGATTTTACAGAGTTACAGTTCATATCAGGAAATTGGTCAATAATTAGGCCCTAATGGATATATTTAAAAATATATATTTTCAAATTTTATTGGTGAGATACACATAATTAGCAGATGTTAATGTGTAGTGAAATGCTTGTGTTTTTATACATTTCACTTTGTCATTATGAGGTATTGTGATGTCATTATGGGGTATTGTGATGTCATTATGAGGTATTGTGATGTCATTATGGGGTATTGTGATGTCATTATGGGGTATTGTGATGTCATTATGGGGTATTGTGATGTCATTATGGGGTATTGTGATGTCATTATGAGGTATTGTGATGTCATTATGGGGTATTGTGATGTCATTATGGGGTATTGTGATGTCATTATGAGGTATTGTGTGTAGAGATTCTAAAAAAAACAACACAATTTTAGATTTTAGCTGTAATGATTTTTTTTAATGTAACAAAATGTGTAAAAAATCAACGGTTCTGAATACTTTCTGCTTTGAGCATTAATTAATTACACTCTGGATGCTGTATTAATACACCCAGTCACTATAAAATACAGACGCCCTTCCTAACTCAGTTGCCAGAGAGGAAGGTGAAATCCCTGAGTGGTTTCCATGAGGCCAATGGTGACTTTAAAACAGTTATAAGAGAACATTGGATTTATTTCACAGTTCCTCAATGACAGTGAAAAGGAAGGAAGTCTGTACAAAATAAAAAATAAATGAAAAAACAATTTGTTTGCAATCAGGCATTAAAGTAAAACTGCAAAGGAATGAACGTTGTGTCCGGAATACAAAGCGTTATGTTTGGGTCAAATCCAACACAACACTGAGTGCCACCATGGTGGTGGAGGCTGCATGGAACAGGCTTGTCATCTGCAAGGACTAGGGAGGTTTTTACAATAAAAAATCCTAGAGGAAAACCTTGGTTGTCTGCTTCCCAACAAATTCCATTTTCAGCAGGATAATAACCTAAAAACACAAGGCCAAATATACACTCAGAAATGGGAGTCGACCGGAAAAAAAGCAGGCCGTTTAAACGTAAAGATTTTTTCCCCCATTTGTCAAATCCCTCTTCCCTACATAGTGCACACTTCTACCCTCGTCTTTGTATAGTTCCACTTTCTTGGCCACTGGTTGGTGCTGCTGGACAGTCGAATTGATGAGAGCTTCCTTTTCAACAGTTCGGATTATTCTTCTCCTTTTCTCTCCTATTGGCTGACTGTCCTGACCTCTTTTCTCTCTCTTCTATAGGTTGACTGTCCTGACCTCTTTTCTCTCTCTTCTATAGGTTGACTGGCCTGACCTCTTTTCTCTCCTATTGGCTGACTGTCCTGACCTCTTTTCTCTCCTATTGGCTGACGGGCCTGACCTCTTCTCTCTCTTCTATAGGTTGACTGGCCCCTCAGGGTTCCTGACCGATGGACCAGGAAACTATAAGTACAAGACCAAGTGCACCTGGCTCATCGAGGGAACGTGAGTCACACACACACACACGTTACACTATAGACCAATAGAAACACAACAATATGCCTCTACCCTGCACAACTCCACTGAAAGACAGGTCCAATATATCCATGCTAAAGATCAAACCAAAAGTATGTTTACAGTATTAATGAAAAGTCATAGACGGTCTAAGTGTCATAATATGATCATATATAATAATAATGATGTTTTGTATTTAAATGGTTTTTGCCGTTTTCATTCTATTACAAATCCAAATGTTTCATTGACGTAACAACAATCCATTGTCCCCCTTTTATAGGCCCCTGGACCAATTATAAAATGATACAATACACAAAGTGCAATGCACCATGTCACCAACACTAGTTTATTTATTGGTAAGTTAGTCTAAAGGTGGAATTACGGACCGGGGCCCATTTGATCATCGTTAATATCGTGCCTCCACTCTATGCCAAATGTGTTGAAATGCAGGAAATTAGCTGTACAACTGCACATTTTTCTTTTCGTCCCAAAATAATGAGAATCCCATTAAACGAGTTAGAAAATTGCGGTATAATGGTATTTACAGTTTTGGTTTGTTATTAAATGTGATACACCAGGTGTAGCGTCCATTTTTCTAGTTTAATTCGCTACTTGAGTCATCTCTCTCTCTCCGTGCTGCTTTCCACACAGGCGAGGCCACGCCCCCTGTCACTCAAGCAGCGCATTTGTTGTTCCACGAGACGCTTTCTCTCAGTCTGCATGATCGATGCTGCACAAGCAACGATGCGCTTTTCAATTTGCTTCTAATATCAATCCACTATAGTATCTTTGTACTCCCTGACAAAGGTCATGCAGCCGAAAACGCAACTGAGTTTTAAAGCGTTGTTTCACTTGATTATGCCGTACAAATAAAGGCATTTTAATGAATTATATGAAGAGTGCCTTGGTCTTTCTTTCTGTTTGATGACCAATTTACCTCTTTTACCAAAGAGCACCTTCTGTCTACAGATACCTACTTTCTACAAATGAACCTGCTAGTCTTCTATAATTACACTATTACTTTGTTTCTTTACATCTGCAAACGGCTAGTTTCTTTTTCTTTGCAAGTTGGGCCTAAATTGTATTAGCCGTTAATGCTAATCGCTTGTTAGCTGGCTAGCTATCTCGCTAATAAATGTACTCAGCGCAAACGTAATTAGCTATACAGCCTGATAATACCAGTGGTGGCGTGCAACAACATCTTTATAAATTGAAGAGGAATATGCGAAGCATGAATCTGTCGTTCTGCCCCCTGAACAGGCAGTTAACCCACTGTTCCCCTGAACAGGCAGTTAACCCACTGTTCCCCTGAACAGGCAGTTAACCCACTGTTCCTAGGCCAGTTAACCCACTGTTCCTAGGCCAGTTAACCCACTGTTCCTAGACCAGTTAACCCACTGTTCCTAGACCAGTTAACCCACTGTTCCTAGACCAGTTAACCCACTGTTCCTAGGCCAGTTAACCCACTGTTCCTAGACCAGTTAACCCACTGTTCCTAGACCAGTTAACCCACTGTTCCTAGGCCAGTCAACCCACTGTTCCTAGACCAGTCAACCCACTGTTCCCCTGAACAGGCAGTTAACCCACTGTTCCTAGGCCAGTTAACCCACTGTTCCTAGACCAGTTAACCCACTGTTCCTAGGCCAGTTAACCCACTGTTCCTAGACCAGTTAACCCACTGTTCCTAGACCAGTTAACCCACTGTTCCTAGGCCAGTCAACCCACTGTTCCTAGGCCAGTTAACCCACTGTTCCTAGACCAGTTAACCCACTGTTCCTAGACCAGTTAACCCACTGTTCCTAGACCAGTTAACCCACTGTTCCTAGACCAGTTAACCCACTGTTCCTAGGCCAGTTAACCCACTGTTCCTAGGCCAGTTAACCCACTGTTCCTAGGCCAGTTAACCCACTGTTCCTAGACCAGTTAACCCACTGTTCCTAGACCAGTTAACCCACTGTTCCTAGGCCAGTTAACCCACTGTTCCTAGACCAGTTAACCCACTGTTCCTAGACCAGTTAACCCACTGTTCCTAGACCAGTTAACCCACTGTTCCTAGACCAGTTAACCCACTGTTCCTAGACCAGTTAACCCACTGTTCCTAGACCAGTTAACCCACTGTTCCTAGACCAGTTAACCCACTGTTCCTAGACCAGTTAACCCACTGTTCCTAGACCAGTTAACCCACTGTTCCTAGGCCGTCATTGAAAATAAGAATTTGTTCTTAACTGACTTGCCTAGTTAAATAAAGGTGAAATAAATAAATAAAATAAGCTATAATTTAATAATCCATGTAAACATCCGTTTATTCTACTGTGGAACTGGACTGGACTGGACTGGACTGGACTGGACTGGACTGGACTGGACTAGACTAGACTAGACTAGACTAGACTAGACTAGACTAGACTAGACTAGACTAGACTAGACTAGACTAGACTAGACTAGACTAGACTAGACTGGACTGGACTGGACTGGACTGGACTGGACTGGACTGGACTGGACTGGACTGGACTAAATGGCACCCTATATATTGCACTACTTTTGACCAGGGATTTTAGGGCTCTGGTCAAAAGTAGTGCACTATATAGGGAATAGGGTTTTATATGGGACGTATCGTTTAGTATAACCCCATTGACCTCCTGCACTGGGCGTCTAACCCCACTGACCTCCTGCACTGGGCGTCTAACCCCATTGACCTCCTGCACTGGGCGTCTAACCCCACTGACCTCCTGCACTGGGCGTCTAACCCCACTGACCTCCTGCACTGGGCGTCTAACCCCATTGACCTCCTGCACTGGGCGTCTAACCCCACTGACCTCTTGCACTGGGCGTCTAACCCCACTGACCTCCTGCACTGGGCGTCTAACCCCATTGACCTCCTGCACTGGGCGTCTAACCCCACTGACCTCCTGCACTGGGCGTCTAACCCCACTGACCTCATGCACTGGGCGTCTAACCCCACTGACCTCCTGCACTGGGCGTCTAACCCCACTGACCTCCTGCACTGGGCGTCTAACCCCATTGACCTCCTGCACTGGGCGTCTAACCCCACGGACCTCCTGCACTGGGTGTCTAACCCCACTGACCTCCTGCACTGGGCGTCTAACCCCACTGACCTCCTGCACTGGGGTCTATCCCCACTGACCTCCTGCACTGGGGGTCTAACCCCACTGACCTCATGCACTGGGCGTCTAACCCCACTGACCTCCTGCACTGGGCGTCTAACCCCACTGACCTCCTGCACTGGGCGTCTAACCCCACTGACCTCCTGCACTGGGCGTCTAACCTCACTGACCTCATGCACTGGGCGTCTAACCCCACTGACCTCCTGCACTGGGTGTCTAACCCCACTGACCTCCTGCACTGGGCGTCTAGCCAGACGCTGTTCATCCACGTCCAGGTTTATTTCTGACTGTGTTCTGTCTCTGTCCTGTATGCCCAACAGCATCCTGACTGTGTTCTGTCTCTGTCCTGTAGGCCCAACAGCATCCTGACTGTGTTCTGTCTCTGTCCTGTAGGTCCAACAGCATCCTGACTGTTTTCTGTCCTGCTGGCCCAACAGCATCCTGACTGTGTTCTGTCTCTGTCTTACTGGCCCAACAGCATCCTGACGGTGTTCTGTCTCTGTCCTACTGGCCCAACAGCATCCTGACTGTGTTCTGTCTCTGTCCTGCTGGCCCAACAGCATCCTGACTGTGTTATGTCTCTGTCCTGTAGGCCCAACAGCATCCTGACTGTGTTCTGTCTCTGTCCTGTAGGCCCAACAGCATCCTGACTTTGTTCTGTCCTGCTGGCCCAACAGCATCCTGACTGTGTTCTGTCTCTGTCCTGTAGGCCCAACAGCATCCTGACTGTGTTCTGTCTCTGTCCTGCTGGCCCAACAGCATCCTGACTGTGTTATGTCTCTGTCCTGTAGGCCCAACAGCATCCTGACTGTGTTCTGTCTCTGTCCTGTAGGCCCAACAGCATCCTGACTTTGTTCTGTCCTGCTGGCCCAACAGCATCCTGACTGTGTTCTGTCTCTGTCCTGTAGGCCCAACAGCATCCTGACTGTGTTCTGTCTCTGTCCTGCTGGCCCAACAGCATCCTGACTGTGTTCTGTCTCTGTCCTGTAGGCCCAACAGCATCCTGACTGTGTTCTGTCCTGCTGGCCCAACAGCATCCTGACTGTGTTCTGTCTCTGTCTTGCTGGCCCAACAGCATCCTGACTGTGTTCTGTCTCTGTCCTGTAGGCCCAACAGCATCCTGACTGTGTTCTGTCCTGCTGGCCCAACAGCATCCTGACTGTGTTCTGTCTCTGTCCTGCTGGCCCAACAGCATCCTGGCTGTGTTCTGTCTCTGTCCTGCTGGCCCAACAGCATCCTGACTGTGTTCTGTCTCTGTCCTGTAGGCCCAACAGCATCCTGACTGTGTTCTGTCTCTGTCCTGCTGGCCCAACAGCATCCTGACTGTGTTCTGTCTCTGTCCTACTGGCCCAACAGCATCCTGACTGTGTTCTGTCTCTGTCCTACTGGCCCAACAGCATCCTGACTGTGTTCTGTCTCTGTCCTGTAGGCCCAACAGCATCCTGACTGTGTTCTGTCTCTGTCCTGCTGGCCCAACAGCATCCTGACTGTGTTCTGTCTCTGTCCTACTGGCCCAACAGCATCCTGACTGTGTTCTGTCTCTGTCCTGCTGGCCCAACAGCATCCTGACTGTGTTCTGTCTCTGTCCTGCTGGCCCAACAGCATCCTGACTGTGTTCTGTCTCTGTCCTGTAGGCCCAACAGCATCCTGACTGTGTTCTGTCTCTGTCCTGCTGGCCCAACAGCATCCTGACTGTGTTCTGTCTCTGTCCTGCTGGCCCAACAGCATCCTGACTGTGTTCTGTCTCTGTCCTGTAGGCCCAACAGCATCCTGACTGTGTTCTGTCTCTGTCCTGTAGGCCCAACAGCATCCTGACTGTGTTCTGTCTCTGTCCTGCTGGCCCAACAGCATCCTGACTGTGTTCTGTCTCTGTCCTGTAGGCCCAACAGCATCCTTGACTGTGTTCTGTCTCTGTCCTGTAGGCCCAACAGCATCCTGACTGTGTTCCGTCTCTGTCCTGCTGGCCCAACAGCATCCTGACTGTGTTCTGTCTCTGTCCTGCTGGCCCAACAGCATCCTGACTGTGTTCTGTCTCTGTCCTGTATGCCCAACAGCATCCTGACTGTGTTCTGTCTCTGTCCTGTAGGCCCAACAGCATCCTGACTGTGTTCCGTCTCTGTCCTGTATGCCCAACAGCATCCTGACTGTGTTCTGTCTCTGTCCTGTAGGCCCAACAGCATCCTTGACTGTGTTCTGTCTCTGTCCTGTAGGCCCAACAGCATCCTGACTGTGTTCTGTCTCTGTCCTGTAGGCCCAACAGCATCCTGACTGTGTTCTGTCTCTGTCCTGTAGGCCCAACAGCATCCTTGACTGTGTTCTGTCTCTGTCCTGTAGGCCCAACAGCATCCTCAGACTGAGGTTGGACCACTTTGCTACAGAGTGCAGCTGGGACCACCTGTATGTGTACGATGGTGATTCTATCTACACTCCTCTACTGGCTGCCTTCAGGTGGGTACAGGGAGGACGATGGTGGTGGTGGTGAGCTGTATGGTGGTGGTGGTGGTGGTGGTGGTGAGCTGTATGGTGGTGGTGGTGAGCTGTATGGTGGTGTTGGTGGTGGTGGTGAGCTGTATGGTGGTGGTGAGCTGTATGGTGGTGGTGGTGGTGAGCTGTATGGTGGTGGTGGTGGTGAGCTGTATGGTGTTGGTGGTGGTGAGCTGTATGGTGGTGGTGGTGGTGGTGAGCTGTATGGTGGTGGTGGTAGTGGTGGTGAGCTGTATGGTGGTGGTGGTGGTGAGCTGTATGGTGGTGGTGGTGGTGAGCTGTATGGTGGTGGTGGTGAGCTGTATGGTGGTGGTGGTGGTGAGCTGTATGGTGCTGGTGGTGGTGGTGAGCTGTATGGTGGTGGTGGTGAGCTGTATGGTGGTGGTGGTGGTGAGCTGTATGGTGGTGGTGGTGGTGAGCTGTATGGTGGTGGTGGTGGTGAGCTGTATGGTGGTGGTGGTGGTGATGAGCTGTATGGTGGTGGTGGTGGTGGTGAGCTGTATGGTGGTGGTGGTGGTGAGCTGTATGGTGGTGGTGGTGAGCTGTATGGTGGTGGTGGTGGTGGTGGTGAGCTGTATGGTGGTGGTGGTGGTGGTGAGCTGTATGGTGGTGGTGGTGGTGGTGGTGAGCTGTATGGTGGTGGTGGTGAGCTGTATGGTGGTGGTGGTGGTGGTGGTGAGCTGTATGGTGGTGGTGGTGGTGGTGGTGAGCTGTGTGGTGGTGGTGGTGGTGGTGAGCTGTATGGTGGTGGTGGTGAGCTGTATGGTGGTGGTGGTGAGCTGTGTGGTGTTGGTGGTGGTGAGCTGTATGGTGGTGGTGAGCTGTATGGTGGTGGTGGTGGTGGTGAGCTGTATGGTGGTGGTGGTGGTGAGCTGTGTGGTGTTGGTGGTGGTGGTGAGCTGTATGGTGGTGGTGGTGGTGAGCTGTATGGTGGTGGTGGTGAGCTGTATGGTGGTGGTGGTGGTGAGCTGTATGGTGGTGGTGGTGGTGGTGAGCTGTATGGTGGTGGTGGTGGTGAGCTGTATGGTGGTGGTGGTGGTGTTGGTGGTGAGCTGTATGGTGGTGGTGGTGGTGTTGGTGGTGAGCTGTATGGTGGTGGTGGTGGTGGTGAGCTGTATGGTGGTGGTGGTGGTGAGCTGTATGGTGGTGGTGTTGGTGGTGAGCTGTATGGTGGTGGTGGTGGTGAGCTGTATGGTGGTGGTGGTGAGCTGTATGGTGGTGGTGGTGGTGAGCTGTATGGTGGTGGTGGTGGTGAGCTGTATGGTGGTGGTGGTGGTGAGCTGTATGGTGGTGGTGGTGAGCTGTATGGTGGTGGTGGTGGTGGTGGTGAGCTGTATTATGGTGGTGGTGAGCTGTATGGTGGTGGTGGTGGTGAGCTGTGTGGTGGTGGTGGTGGTGAGCTGTGTGGTGGTGGTGAGCTGAATGGTGGTGGTGGTGAGCTGTATGGTGGTGGTGAGCTGTATGGTGGTTCGGGGTGGTGAGCTGTGTGGTGGTGAGCTGTGTGGTGGTGGTGGTGGTGAGCTGTGTGGTGGTGGTGAGCTGAATGGTGGTGGTGGTGAGCTGTATGGTGGTGGTGAGCTGTATGGTGGTTCGGGGTGGTGAGCTGTGTGGTGGTGAGCTGTGTGGTGGTGAGCTGTATGGTGGTGGTGGTGAGCTGTATGTGTATTTTAAAAAACTGTTTTAAGTAAGAAATAGGCTTTGGTCAAAAGCCGAAAAAGAAAGGAAATTCACGTGCACCACAATGCCTCCTCCTCCCATGCTCCACCAAGGTTTTCCAACTGACAGATTTGATCTACTACAGTAGCTCTGTCCTGCTGGCCCAACCTACAGTAGCTCTGTCCTGCTGGCCCAACCTACAGTAGCTCTGTCCTGCTGGCCCAACCTACAGTAGCTCTGTCCTGCTGGCCCAACCTACAGTAGCTATGTCCTGCTGGCCCAACCTACAGTAGCTATGTCCTGCTGGCCCAACCTACAGTAGCTCTGTCCTGCTGGCCCAACCTACAGTAGCTATGTCCTGCTGGCCCAACCTACAGTAGCTATGTCCTGCTGGCCCAACCTACAGTAGCTCTGTCCTGCTGGCCCAACCTACAGTAGCTCTGTCCTGCTGGCCCAACCTACAGTAGCTCTGTCCTGCTGGCCCAACCTACAGTAGCTCTGTCCTGCTGGCCCAACCTACAGTAGCTATGTCCTGCTGGCCCAACCTACAGTAGCTATGTCCTGCTGGCCCAACCTACAGTAGCTATGTCCTGCTGGCCCAACCTACAGTAGCTCTGTCCTGCTGGCCCAACCTACAGTAGCTCTGTCCTGCTGGCCCAACCTACAGTAGCTCTGTCCTGCTGGCCCAACCTACAGTAGCTCTGTCCTGCTGGCCCAACCTACAGTAGCTCTGTCCTGCTGGCCCAACCTACAGTAGCTCTGTCCTGCTGGCCCAACCTACAGTAGCTCTGTCCTGCTGGCCCAACCTACAGTAGCTCTGTCCTGCTGGCCCAACCTACAGTAGCTCTGTCCTGCTGGCCCAACCTACAGTAGCTCTGTCCTGCTGGCCCAACCTACAGTAGCTCTGTCCTGCTGGCCCAACCTACAGTAGCTCTGTCCTGCTGGCCCAACCTACAGTAGCTCTGTCCTGCTGGCCCAACCTACAGTAGCTCTGTTGGATTCTTCTTCAAACAATGTGTAGAGGATACAAACCTTCTCAAACAGTGAGAGGTCTCTGTCCATTCAGAGACAGAGACATCAGAGACATCAGTATCCAGCCTGTCTGTCAGAGTGCCAGGTCTCTGTCCATTCAGAGACATCAGTATCTGTCTGTCAGAGTGCCAGGTCTCTGTCCATTCAGAGACATCAGTATCTGTCTGTCAGAGTGCCAGGTCTCTGTCCATTCAGAGACATCAGTATCTGTCTGTCAGAGTGCCAGGTCTCTCTCCATTCAGAGACATCAGTATCTGTCTGTCAGAGTGCCAGGTCTCTCTCCATTCAGAGACATCAGTATCCAGCCTGTCTGTCAGAGTGTCAGGTCTCTGTCCATTCAGAGACATCAGTATCTGTCTGTCAGAGTGCCAGGTCTCTCTCCATTCAGAGACATCAGTATCTGTCTGTCAGAGTGCCAGGTCTCTCTCCATTCAGAGACATCAGTATCCAGCCTGTCTGTCAGAGTGCCAGGTCTCTGTCCATTCAGAGACATCAGTATCTGTCTGTCAGAGTGCCAGGTCTCTGTCCATTCAGAGACATCAGTATCTGTCTGTCAGAGTGCCAGGTCTCTGTCCATTCAGAGACATCAGTATCTGTCTGTCAGAGTGCCAGGTCTCTCTCCATTCAGAGACATCAGTATCTGTCTGTCAGAGTGCCAGGTCTCTCTCCATTCAGAGACATCAGTATCCAGCCTGTCTGTCAGAGTGTCAGGTCTCTGTCCATTCAGAGACATCAGTATCTGTCTGTCAGAGTGCCAGGTCTCTCTCCATTCAGAGACATCAGTATCTGTCTGTCAGAGTGCCAGGTCTCTGTCCATTCAGAGACATCAGTATCCAGCCTGTCTGTCAGAGTGCCAGGTCTCTGTCCATTCAGAGACATCAGTATCTGTCTGTCAGAGTGCCAGGTCTCTGTCCATTCAGAGACATCAGTATCTGTCTGTCAGAGTGCCAGGTCTCTGTCCATTCAGAGACATCAGTATCTGTCTGTCAGAGTGCCAGGTCTCTGTCCATTCAGAGACATCAGTATCTGTCTGTCAGAGTGCCAGGTCTCTGTCCATTCAGAGACATCAGTATCTGTCTGTCAGAGTGCCAGGTCTCTCTCCATTCAGAGACATCAGTATCTGTCTGTCAGAGTGCCAGGTCTCTCTCCATTCAGAGACATCAGTATCCAGCCTGTCTGTCAGAGTGTCAGGTCTCTGTCCATTCAGAGACATCAGTATCTGTCTGTCAGAGTGCCAGGTCTCTCTCCATTCAGAGACATCAGTATCTGTCTGTCAGAGTGCCAGGTCTCTGTCCATTCAGAGACATCAGTATCCAGCCTGTCTGTCAGAGTGCCAGGTCTCTGTCCATTCAGAGACATCAGTATCTGTCTGTCAGAGTGCCAGGTCTCTGTCCATTCAGAGACATCAGTATCTGTCTGTCAGAGTGTCAGGTCTCTGTCCATTCAGAGACATCAGTATCTGTCTGTCAGAGTGTCAGGTCTCTGTCCATTCAGAGACATCAGTATCTGTCTGTCAGAGTGTCAGGTCTCTGTCCATTCAGAGACATCAGTATCCAGCCTGTCTGTCAGAGTGTCAGGTCTCTGTCCATTCAGAGACATCAGTATCTGTCTGTCAGAGTGTCAGGTCTCTGTCCATTCAGAGACATCAGTATCTGTCTGTCAGAGTGTCAGGTCTCTGTCCATTCAGAGACATCAGTATCCAGCCTGTCTGTCAGAGTGTCAGGTCTCTGTCCATTCAGAGACATCAGTATCTGTCTGTCAGAGTGTCAGGTCTCTCTCCATTCAGAGACATCAGTATCTGTCTGTCAGAGTGCCAGGTCTCTCTCCATTCAGAGACATCAGTATCTGTCTGTCAGAGTGTCAGGTCTCTGTCCATTCAGAGACATCAGTATCCAGCCTGTCTGTCAGAGTGTCAGGTCTCTGTCCATTCAGAGACATCAGTATCTGTCTGTCAGAGTGTCAGGTCTCTCTCCATTCAGAGACATCAGTATCTGTCTGTCAGAGTGTCAGGTCTCTGTCCATTCAGAGACATCAGTATCCCTTCCGCTGATTCTACATTTCTTCACAGGGACATGCTTATCACAAATCTGTCTGTGCTCACAAAACAGTCCTGTAGCTTAGCATCTGATTACCTGAAACAGTCCTGTAGCTTAGCATCTGATTACTTGAAACAGTCCTGTAGCTTAGCATCTGATTACCTGAAACGGTCCTGTAGCTTAGCATCTGATTACCTGAAACGGTCCTGTAGCTTAGCATCTGATTACCTGAAACGGTCCTGTAGCTTAGCATCTGATTACCTGAAACGGTCCTGTAGCTTAGCATCTGATTACCTGAAACAGTCCTGTAGCTTAGCATCTGATTACCTGAAACAGTCCTGTAGCTTAGCATCTGATTACCTGAAACAGTCCTGTAGCTTAGCATCTGATTACCTGAAACAGTCCTGTAGCTTAGCATCTGATTACCTGAAACAGTCCTGTAGCTTAGCATCTGATTACCTGAAACAGTCCTGTAGCTTAGCATCTGCGTCACCTGACCACTTCCGTTTCCAGCGAGTCACTGGTACTTCCTGCTTTAGTGTTTGCTTGGAAGCAGGAATCAGGAGGATAAAATGATGGTGAGGTTTCCCAAATGTTGGGCGAGGGAGAGCTTAGTATGAGTTTCTGTGTGGAGTAAAGGTGGTCTATAGTTTATTTTCCTCTGGTTGCACATGTGGCTGGTAGAAATGAGGTAAAACAGATTTAATTTTCCCTGCATTAAAGTCTCCGGCCACTAGGAGCGCCGCTTCTGGATGAGCGTTTTCCTGTTTGCTTATGGCCTTATAGAGTTGGTTGGTGCGCTCTTAGTGCCAGTGTCTGTTTGTGCTGGTAAATAGACGGCTACGAAAAATACAGATAATCACTCTCTTGGTAGATAGTGTGGTCTACAGCTTATCATTAGGTACTCTACCTCAGGTGAGCAATACCTCAAAACTACATACATTTTAGACAACCCGCACCAGCGGTTATTGACAAATAGACACACACCCCCACCCCTCGTCTTACCAGACGTAGCTGTTCTGTCCTACCGATGGAAACCCAGTCAACTGTATATTATCTTTGTCGTCGTACAGTTTTTTAATGTCCCGTTGATAGGAAAGGTGTGTGCCTTTCCAAATCATGTCCAATCCATTTAATTTACCACAGGTGGACTCCAATCAAGTTGTAGAAACATCTCAAGGATGATCAATGGAAACAGGATGCACCTGAGCTCAATTTCAAGTCTCGTAGCGAAGAGTCTGAATAGTGATGTATATAAGGTTTTACTGTTTCTTTCTTTAAATAAATGTGCATATATATATTTTTTTACAATATATTAGCTTTGCCTGAATACTTTGTGAATGTACTGTAGGTGCAGCTCCTACGTGGAGGTGGAAGCCGCCAATCTGTAAAAGTCTGTTTCCCCGTATGGTGCTAAGTGTTAGACGCCATTTTGGAAAAAGTCATTTATAAGCCACACATAAAACCGGTAGGAATCAGCTAACCCAACCACAGACTAGAACCCAGCCTGCACTAGAACCCACAATAAAGACAACCACAGACTAGAACCCAGCCTGCACTAGAACCCACAATAAACACAACCACAGACTAGAACCCAGCCTGCACTAGAACCCACAATAAAGACAACCACAGACTAGAACCCAGCCTGCACTAGAACCCACAATAAAGACAACCACAGACTAGAACCCAGCCAGCACTAGAACCCACAATAAAGACAACCACAGACTAGAACCCAGCCTGCACTATAACCCACAATAAAGACAACCACAGACTAGAACGCAGCCTGCACTAGAACCACAATAAAGACAACCACAACTAGAACCCAGCCTGCACTAGAACCCACAATAAAGACAACCACAGACTAGAACCCTAGCCAGCACTAGAACCCACAATAAAGACAACCACAGACTAGAACCTAGCCGGCACTAGAACCCACAATAAAGACAACCACAGACTAGAACCCAGCCTGCACTAGAACCCACAATAAAGACAACCACAGACGAGAACCCAGCCAGCACTAGAACCCACAATAAAGACAACCACAGACTAGAACCCAGCCTGCACTAGAACCCACAATAAACACAACCAGAGACTAGAACCCAGCCAGCACTAGAACCCACAATAAACACAACCACAGACTAGAACCCAGCCTGCACTAGAACCCACAATAAACACAACCAGAGACTAGAACCCAGCCTGCACTAGAACCCACAATAAAGACAACCACAGACTAGAACGCAGCCTGCACTAGAACCCACAATAAAGACAACCACACACTAGAACCCAGCCTGCACTAGAACCCACAATAAAGACAATCACAGACTAGAACCCAGCCAGCACTAGAACCCACAATAAACACAACCAGAGACTAGAACCCAGCCGGCACTAGAACCCACAATAAACACAACCACAGACTAGAACCTAGCCGGCACTAGAACCCACAATAAAGACAACCACACACTAGAACCCAGCCTGCACTAGAACCCACAATAAAGACAACCACAGACGAGAACCCAGCCTGCACTAGAACCCACAATAAAGACAATCACAGACTAGAACCCAGCCAGCACTAGAACCCACAATAAACACAACCAGAGACTAGAACCCAGCCGGCACTAGAACCCACAATAAACACAACCACAGACTAGAACCTAGCCGGCACTAGAACCCACAATAAAGACAACCACACACTAGAACCCAGCCTGCACTAGAACCCACAATAAAGACAACCACAGACGAGAACCCAGCCAGCACTAGAACCCACAATAAAGACAACCACAGACTAGAACCCAGCCTGCACTAGAACCCACAATAAACACAACCACAGACTAGAACCCAGCCAGCATTAGAACCCACAATAAACACAACCACAGACTAGAACCCAGCCTGCACTAGAACCCACAATAAACACAACCACAGACTAGAACCCAGCCTGCACTAGAACCCACAATAAAGAAAACCACAGACTAGAACCCAGCCTGCACTAGAACACACAATAAAGACAACCACAGACTAGAACCTAGCCGGCACTAGAACCCACAATAAAGACAACCACAGACTAGAACCTAGCCGGCACTAGAACCCACAATAAAGACAACTACAGACTAGAACCCAGCTACACTAGAACCCACAATAAAGACAACCACAGACTAGAACCCAGCCAGCACTAGAACCCACAATAAAGACTTAAAAGACAACCACAGACTAGAACCCAGCCTGCACTAGAACCCACAATAAACACAACCAGAGACTAGAACCCAGCCAGCACTAGAACCCACAATAAACACAACCACAGACTAGAACCCAGCCAGCACTAGAACCCACAATAAACACAACCAGAGACTAGAACCCAGCCAGCACTAGAACCCACAATAAACACAACCAGAGACTAGAACCCAGCCAGCACTAGAACCCACAATAAACACAACCACAGACTAGAACCCAGCCTGCACTAGAACCCACAATAAACACAACCAGAGACTAGAACCCAGCCTGCACTAGAACCCACAATAAAGACAACCACAGACTAGAACGCAGCCTGCACTAGAACCCACAATAAAGACAACCACAGACTAGAACGCAGCCTGCACTAGAACCCACAATAAAGACAACCACACACTAGAACCCAGCCTGCACTAGAACCCACAATAAACACAACCACAGACTAGAACCCAGCCTGCACTAGAACCCACAATAAACACAACCAGAGACTAGAACCCAGCCGGCACTAGAACCCACAATAAACACAACCACAGACTAGAACCTAGCCGGCACTAGAACCCACAATAAAGACAACCACACACTAGAACCCAGCCTGCACTAGAACCCACAATAAACACAACCACAGACTAGAACCTAGCCGGCACTAGAACCCACAATAAAGACAACCACACACTAGAACCCAGCCTGCACTAGAACCCACAATAAAGACAATCACAGACTAGAACCCAGCCAGCACTAGAACCCACAATAAACACAACCACAGACTAGAACCCAGCCTGCACTAGAACCCACAATAAACACAACCACAGACTAGAACCCAGCCAGCACTAGAACCCACAATAAACACAACCACAAACTAGAACCCAGCCTGCACTAGAACCCACAATAAACACAACCACAGACTAGAACCCAGCCTGCACTAGAACCCACAATAAACACAACCACAGACTAGAACCCAGCCTGCACTAGAACCCACAATAAAGAAAACCACAGACTAGAACCCAGCTTGCACTAGAACCCACAATAAACACAACCAGAGACTAGAACTAGAGGTTCATGTAGAGTCTCAGTCCAGGATGGTGGAAAGCCGGGAGGTTCATGTAGTGTCTCAGTCCAGACTGGTGGAAAGCCGGGAGGTTCATGTAGTGTCTCAGTCCAGACTGGTGGAAAGCCGGGAGGTTCATGTAGTGTCTCAGTCCAGGATGGTGGAAAGCCGGGAGGTTCATGTAGTGTCTCAGTCCAGGATGGTGGAAAGCCGGGAGGTTCATGTAGTGTCTCAGTCCAGGATGGTGGAAAGCCGGGAGGTTCATGTAGTGTCCCAGTCCAGGATGGTGGAAAGCCGGGAGGTTCATGTAGTGTCTCAGTCCAGGATGGTGGAAAGCCGGGAGGTTCATGTAGTGTCTCAGTCCAGGATGGTGGAAAACCGGGAGGTTCATGTAGTGTCTCAGTCCAGGATGGTGGAAAGCCGGGAGGTTCATGTAGTGTCTCAGTCCAGGATGGTGGAAAGCCGGCAGGGAGACGAGCTCATTACCGGCCCGTGGGAGAGACTGAGTAAACCAAGTGGAGTTCTGGGTTGGTAGTCGTCCACAACACAATGTGAAGTGGAAGGATGAAAACAGCAGTATGTATGTGTCTGCTGAGACAACGCACCAGGGCAGAGGAGGGTGTCCATACAGACCTGAACTCTGTATGCAATATTGCCCTGGCATGTGAGAGATGTGCAGGGGAGGGAGAGTACTCAGTAATGACCTGTTAATCTGGGGTAAACCAGGAGTTGATACCTAAGAATGG
>NC_088407.1:92551797-92595939 GCF_034236695.1 Oncorhynchus nerka
CACCATTCTGTATACTTCTGGCCCACCTTTGGACACTGTGTTAACAAACCTCCAAACGAGCTTCAATGCCATACAACTCTCCTTCTGTGTCCTCCAATTGCTCTTAAATACAAGTAAAACTAAATGCATGCTCTTCAACCGATCGCTGCCTGCACCTGCCCGCCTGTCCAACATCACTACTCTGGACGGCTCTGACTTAGAATATGTGGACAACTACAAATACTTAGGTGTCTGGTTAGACTGTAAACTCTCCTTCCAGACCCACATCAAACATCTCCAATCCAAAGTTAAATCTAGAATTGGCTTCCTATTTCGCAACAAAGCATCCTTCACTCATGCTGCCAAACATACCCTTGTAAAACTGACCATCCTACCAATCCTCGACTTCGGCGATGTCATTTACAAAATAGCCTCCAATACCCTACTCAACAAATTGGATGCAGTCTATCACAGTGCCATCTGTTTTGTCACCAAAGCCCCATATACTACCCACCACTGTGACCTGTACGCTCTCGTTGGCTGGCCCTCGCTTCATACTCGTCGCCAAACCCACTGGCTCCATGTCATCTACAAGACCCTGCTAGGTAAAGTCCCCCCTTATCTCAGCTCGCTGGTCACCATAGCATCTCCCACCTGTAGCACGCACTCCAGCAGGTATATCTCTCTAGTCACCCCCAAAACCAAATCTTTCTTTGGCCGCCTCTCCTTCCAGTTCTCTGCTGCCAATGACTGGAACGAACTACAAAAATCTCTGAAACTGGAAACACTTATCTCCCTCACTAGCTTTAAGCACCAGCTGTCAGAGCATCTTACAGATTACTGCACCTGTACATAGCCCACCTATAATTCAGCCCAAACAACTACCTCTCCCCCTACTGTATTAATTAATTTATTTTGCTCCTTTGCACCCCATTATTTCTATTTCTACTTTGCACATTCTTCCACTGCAAATCTACCAATTCCAGTGTTTTACTTGCTATATTGTATTTACTTTGTCACCATGGCCTTTTTTGCCTTTACCTCCCTTATCTCACCTCATTTGCTCACATTGTATATAGACTTATTTTTCTACTGTATTATTGACTGTATGTTTGTTTTACTCCATGTGTAACTCTGTGTCGTTGTATCTGTCGAACTGCTTTGCTTTATCTTGGCCAGGTTGCAGTTGTAAATGAGAACTTGTTCTCAACTGACCTACCTGGTTAAATAAAGGTGTTCTCACCTGACCTACCTGGTTAAATAAAGGTGAAATAAAATAAAATAAAAAGCCACGATCATGGAAGCACATTGGCTATGACCTTCCAGTCAATGATGTATTCATTTGACCAATCAAGTACTATCAACAGTTTAATTCCAACATTAGGCCAAAACAAATACCTGACTCCCTGTTTATATCCCTATGGGCCTTGGTGGCTAATACTATGACCTATGACAAATGACTCCCTATGGGCCTTGGTGACAAATGACTCCCTATGGGCCTTGGTGACAAATGACTCCCTATGGGCCTTGGTCACAATTGACTCCCTATGGGCCTTGGTCACAATTGACTCCCTATGGGCCTTGGTCACAATTGACTCCCTATGGGCCTTGGTCACAATTGACTCCCTATGGGCCTTGGTCACAAATGACTCCCTATGGGCCTTGGTGACAAATGACTCCCTATTGGTCTTGGTGACAAATGACTCCCTATGGGCCTTGGTGACAAATGACTCCCTATGGGCCTTGGTGACAAATGACTCCCTATGGGCCTTGGTGACAAATGACTCCCTATGGGCCTTGGTGACAAATGACTCCCTATGGGCCTTGGTGACAAATGACTCCCTATGGGCCTTGGTGACAAATGACTCCCTATGGGCCTTGGTGACAAATGACTCCCTATGGGCCTTGGTGACAAATGACTCCCTATGGGCCTTGGTGACAAATGACTCCCTATGGGCCTTGGTGACAAATGATGGGCCTTGGTGACAAATGACTCCCTATGGGCCTTGGTGACAAATGACTCCCTATGGGCCTTGGTCACAAATGACTCCCTATGGGCCTTGGTGACAAATGACTCCCTATGGGCCTTGGTCACAAATGACTCCCTATTGGCCTTGGTGACAAATGACTCCCTATGGGCCTTGGTGACAAATGACTCCCTATGGGCCTTGGTGACAAATGACTCCCTATGGGCCTTGGTGACAAATGACTCCCTATGGGCCTTGGTGACAAATGACTCCCTATGGGCCTTGGTGACAAATGACTCCCTATGGGCCTTGGTGACAAATGACTCAGGCCTTGGTCACAAATGACTCCCTATGGGCCTTGGTCACAATGACTCCTATGGGCCTTGGTCACAAATGACTCCCTATGGGCCTTGGTCACAATTGACTCCCTATGGGCCTTGGTCACAATTGACTCCCTATGGGCCTTGGTCCCAATTGACTCCCTATGGGCCTTGGTCCCAAATGACTCCCTATGGGCCTTGGTGACAAATGACTCCCTGGCCTTGGTCCCAATTGGCTATGGGCCTTGGTGACAAATGACTCCCTATGGGCCTTGGTGACAAATGACTCCTATGGGCCTTGGTGACAAATGACTCCCTATGGGCCTTGGTGACAAATGACTCCCTATGGGCCTTGGTGACAAATGACTCCCTATGGGCCTTGGTGACAAATGACTCCCTATGGGCCTTGGTGACAAATGACTCCCTATGGGCCTTGGTGACAAATGACTCCCTATGGGCCTTGGTCACAAATGACTCCCTATGGGCCTTGGTCACAATTGACTCCCTATGGGCCTTGGTCACAATTGACTCCCTATGGGCCTTGGTCACAATTGACTCCCTATGGGCCTTGGTCACAATTGACTCCCTATGGGCCTTGGTCACAAATGACTCCCTATGGGCCTTGGTCACAATTGACTCCCTATGGGCCTTGGTCACAATTGACTCCCTATGGGCCTTGGTCTATGACTCCATGGGCCTGGTCTATAATGACTCCCTATGGGCCTATAGTCTATAATGACTCCCTATGGGCCTTGGTATCATAATACTAGGTAATATAGTCATTGGGATACATGCTGTCTTTTATTGACTGAGTGTGAACAGAGAGATGACATGTATCTATAACACTAAGTAATATAGTCTAATACCAGCTGTATCTATAATACTAAGTAATGTAGTCTATAATACTAATGAATGTAGTCTATAATACCAGCTGTATCTATAATACCAGCTGTATCTATAATACCAGCTGTATCTATAATACCAGCTGTATCTATAATACTAAGTAATGTAGTCTATAATACCAGCTGTATCTATAATACTAAGTAATGTAGTCTATAATACCAGCTGTATCTATAACACTAAGGAATGTAGTCTATAATACCAGCTGTATCTATAATACCAGCTGTATATATAATACCAGCTGTATCTATAATACTAAGGAATATAGTCTATAATACCAGCTGTATCTATAATACCAGCTGTATCTATAATACTAAGGAATGTAGTCTATAATACCAGCTGTATCTATAATACCAGATGTATCTATAATACCAGATGTATCTATAATACCAGATGTATCTATAATACCAGCTGTATCTATAATACTAATGAATGTAGTCTATAATACCAGCTGTATCTATAATACTAAGTAATGTAGTCTATAATACCAGCTGTATCTATAATACCAGCTGTATCTATAATACCAGCTGTATCTATAATACTAATGAATATAGTCTATAATACCAGCTGTATCTATAATACCAGCTGTATCTATAACACCAGCTGTATCTATAATACCAGCTGTATCTATAATACTAAGTAATGTAGTCTATAATACCAGCTGTATCTATAATACCAGCTGTATCTATAATACCAGCTGTATCTATAATACCAGCTGTATCTATAATACTAAGTACTGTATCTATAATACCAGCTGTATCTATAATACTAAGTAATGTAGTCTATAATACCAGCTGTATCTATAATACCAGCTGTATCTATAATACCAGCTGTATCTATAATACTAAGTAATATAGTCTATAATACCAGCTGTATCTATAACACTAAGTAATGTAGTCTATAATACCAGCTGTATCTATAATACTAAGGAATGTAGTCTATAATACTAAGTAATGTAGTCTATAATACCAGCTGTATCTATAATACCAGCTGTATCTATAATACCAGCTGTATCTATAACACTAAGGAATATAGTCTATAATACCAGCTGTATCTATAATACTAAGTAATGTAGTCTATAATACCAGCTGTATCTATAATACCAGCTGTATCTATAATACTAAGTAATGTAGTCTATAATACCAGCTGTATCTATAATACCAGCTGTATCTATAATACCAGCTGTATCTATAATACCAGCTGTATCTATAATACTAAGTAATGTAGTCTATAATACCAGCTGTATCTATAATACTAAGTAATGTAGT
The DNA here is from genome assembly GCF_034236695.1 of Oncorhynchus nerka. NCBI lineage: Eukaryota > Metazoa > Chordata > Actinopteri > Salmoniformes > Salmonidae > Oncorhynchus > Oncorhynchus nerka. The sequence goes on from NC_088407.1 coordinate 92,556,232, forward strand.
CTATAATACCAGCTGTATCTATAATACTAAGTAATATAGTCTATAATACCAGCTGTATCTATAATACTAAGTAATGTAGTCTATAATACCAGCTGTATCTATAATACCAGCTGTATCTATAACACCAGCTGTATCTATAATACCAGCTGTATCTATAATACCAGCTGTATCTATAATACCAGCTGTATCTATAATACTAAGTAATGTAGTCTATAATACCAGCTGTATCTATAATACCAGCTGTATCTATAATACCAGCTGTATCTATAATACTAAGTAATATAGTCTATAATACCAGCTGTATCTATAATACTAAGTAATGTAGTCTATAATACCAGCTGTATCTATAATACTAAGGAATATAGTCTATAATACCAGCTGTATCTATAATACTAAGGAATATAGTCTATAATACCAACTGTATCTATAATACCAGCTGTATCTATAATACTACGGAATATAGTCTATAATACCAGCTGTATCTATAATACCAGCTGTATCTATAATACTAAGTAATGTAGTCTATAATACCAGCTGTATCTATAATACTAAGGAATATAGTCTATAATACCAGCTGTATCTATAATACCAGCTGTATCTATAATACCAGCTGTATCTATAACACTAAGGAATGTAGTCTATAATACCAGCTGTATCTATAATACCAGCTGTATCTATAATACCAGCTGTATCTATAATACTAAGGAATGTAGTCTATAATACCAGCTGTATCTATAATACCAGCTGTATCTATAATACTAAGTAATGTAGTCTATAATACCAGCTGTATCTATAATACTAAGGAATGTAGTCTATAATACCAGCTGTATCTATAATACCAGCTGTATCTATAATACCAGCTGTATCTATAATACCAGCTGTATCTATAACACTAAGGAATGTAGTCTATAATACCAGCTGTATCTATAATACCAGCTGTATCTATAATACTAAGGAATGTAGTCTATAATACCAGCTGTATCTATAATACCAGCTGTATCTATAATACTAAGTAATGTAGTCTATAATACCAGCTGTATCTATAATACTAAGGAATGTAGTCTATAATACCAGCTGTATCTATAATACCAGCTGTATCTATAATACCAGCTGTATCTATAATACTAAGCTGTAGTCTATAATACCAGCTGTATCTATAATACCAATGTATCTATAACCAGAATATAGTCTATAATACCAGCTGTATCTATAATACCAGCTGTATCTATAATACTAAGTAATGTAGTCTATAATACCAGCTGTATCTATAATACCAGCTGTATCTATAATACCAGCTGTATCTATAACACTAAGTAATGTAGTCTATAATACCAGCTGTATCTATAATACCAGCTGTATCTATAATACTAAGTAATGTAGTCTATAATACCAGCTGTATCTATAATACCAGCTGTATCTATAACACTAAGTAATGTAGTCTATAATACCAGCTGTATCTATAATACCAGCTGTATCTATAATACCAGCTGTATCTATAATACTAATGAATGTAGTCTATAATACCAGCTGTATCTATAATACCAGCTGTATCTATAATACCAGCTGTATCTATAATACCAGCTGTATCTATAATACTAAGTAATGTAGTCTATAATACCAGCTGTATCTATAATACCAGCTGTATCTATAATACTAAGTAATGTAGTCTATAATACCAGCTGTATCTATAATACTAAGTAATGTAGTCTATAATACCAGCTGTATCTATAACACTAAGTAATGTAGTCTATAATACCAGCTGTATCTATAATACCAGCTGTATCTATAACACTAAGTAATGTAGTCTATAATACCAGCTGTATCTATAATACCAGCTGTATCTATAACACTAAGTAATGTAGTCTATAATACCAGCTGTATCTATAATACCAGCTGTATCTATAATACCAGCTGTATCTATAATACTAAGTAATGTAGTCTATAATACCAGCTGTATCTATAATACTAAGTAATGTAGTCTATAATACCAGCTGTATCTATAATACTAAGTAATGTAGTCTATAATACCAGCTGTATCTATAATACCAGCTGTATCTATAACACTAATGAATGTAGTCTATAATACCAGCTGTATCTATAACACTAAGTAATGTAGTCTATAATACCAGCTGTATCTATAATACCAGCTGTATCTATAATACTAATGAATGTAGTCTATAATACCAGCTGTATCTATAATACCAGCTGTATCTATAATACTAAGGAATGTAGTCTATAATACCAGCTGTATCTATAATACCAGCTGTATCTATAACACTAATGAATGTAGTCTATAATACCAGCTGTATCTATAATACTAAGGAATGTAGTCTATAATACCAGCTGTATCTATAACACCAGCTGTATCTATAATACTAAGGAATGTAGTCTATAACACCAGCTGTATCTATAACACTAAGGAATGTAGTCTATAATACCAGCTGTATCTATAATACCAGCTGTATCTATAATACCAGCTGTATCTATAATACCAGCTGTATCTATAATACTAAGGAATGTAGTCTATAATACCAGCTGTATCTATAATACCAGCTGTATCTATAATACCAGCTGTATCTATAATACTAAGTAATGTAGTCTATAATACCAGCTGTATCTATAATACTAAGGAATGTAGTCTATAATACCAGCTGTATCTATAATACTAAGTAATGTAGTCTATAATACCAGCTGTATCTATAATACCAGCTGTATCTATAATACTAAGGAATGTAGTCTATAATACCAGCTGTATCTATAACACTAAGGAATGTAGCCTACAATACCAGCTGTATCTATAATACCAGCTGTATCTATAATACCAGCTGTATCTATAATACCAGCTGTATCTATAACACTAAGTAATGTAGTCTATAATACCAGCTGTATCTATAGTACCAGCTGTATCTATAATACCAGCTGTATCTATCATACTAATGAATGTAGTCTATAATACCAGCTGTATCTATAATACCAGCTGTATCTATAATACCAGCTGTATCTATAATACCAGCTGTATCTATAACACTAATGAATGTAGTCTATAATACCAGCTGTATCTATAATACCAGCTGTATCTATAATACCAGCTGTATCTATAATACCAGCTGTATCTATAACACTAATGAATGTAGTCTATAATACCAGCTGTATCTATAATACCAGCTGTATCTATAATACCAGCTGTATCTATAATACCAGCTGTATCTATAACACTAATGAATGTAGTCTATAATACCAGCTGTATCTATAATACCAGCTGTATCTATAATACCAGCTGTATCTATAATACTAATGAATGTAGTCTATAATACCAGCTGTATCTATAATACCAGCTGTATCTATAACACTAATGAATGTAGTCTATAATACCAGCTGTATCTATAATACCAGCTGTATCTATAATACCAGCTGTATCTATAACACCAGCTGTATCTATAATACTAAGTAATGTAGTCTATAATACCAGCTGTATCTATAATACCAGATGTATCTATAATACCAGCTGTATCTATAATACCAGCTGTATCTATAACACTAAGGAATGTAGTCTATAATACCAGCTGTATCTATAATACCAGCTGTATCTATAATACCAGCTGTATCTATAATACTAAGGAATGTAGTCTATAATACCAGCTGTATCTATAACACCAGCTGTATCTATAATACCAGCTGTATAAATAATACCAGCTGTATCTATAATACTAAGGAATCTAGTCTATAATACCAGCTGTATCTATAATACCAGCTCTATCTATAATACCAGCTGTATCTATAATACCAGCTGTATCTATAATACCAGCTGTATCTATAATACTAATGAATGTAGTCTATAACACCAGCTGTATCTATAATACCAGCTGTATCTATAACACCAGCTGTATCTATAATACTAAGTAATGTAGTCTATAATACCAGCTGTATCTATAATACCAGCTGTATCTATAATACTAAGTAATGTAGTCTATAATACCAGCTGTATCTATAATACCAGCTGTATCTATAATACTAAGGAATATAGTCTATAATACCAGATGTATCTATAATACCAGCTGTATCTATAATACCAGCTGTATCTATAATACCAGCTGTATCTATAATACCAGCTGTATCTATAATACTAAGTAATGTAGTCTATAATACCAGCTGTATCTATAATACCAGCTGTATCTATAATACTAAGGAATATAGTCTATAATACCAGCTGTATCTATAATACCAGCTGTATCTATAATACCAGCTGTATCTATAATACTAAGGAATGTAGTCTATAATACCAGCTGTATCTATAATACCAGCTGTATCTATAATACCAGCTGTATCTATAATACTAAGTAATGTAGTCTATAATACCAGCTGTATCTATAATACCAGCTGTATCTATAATACTAAGTAATATAGTCTATAATACCAGCTGTATCTATAATACTAAGTAATATAGTCTATAATACCAGCTGTATCTATAATACCAGCTGTATCTATAATACCAGCTGTATCTATAATACCAGCTGTATCTATAATACTAAGTAATGTAGTCTATAATACCAGCTGTATCTATAATACTAAGTAATGTAGTCTATAATACCAGCTGTATCTATAATACCAGCTGTATCTATAATACTAAGGAATGTAGTCTATAATACCAGCTGTATCTATAATACCAGCTGTATCTATAATACCAGCTGTATCTATAATACCAGCTGTATCTATAATACTAAGTAATGTAGTCTATAATACCAGCTGTATCTATAACACTAAGGAATGTAGCCTACAATACCAGCTGTATCTATAATACCAGCTGTATCTATAATACCAGCTGTATCTATAATACCAGCTGTATCTATAACACTAAGTAATGTAGTCTATAATACCAGCTGTATCTATAATACCAGCTGTATCTATAACACTAAGTAATGTAGTCTATAATACCAGCTGTATCTATAGTACCAGATGTATCTATAATACCAGATGTATCTATAATACCAGATGTATCTATAATACCAGATGTATCTATAATACCAGATGTATCTATAATACTAATGAATGTAGTCTATAATACCAGCTGTATCTATAATACCAGCTGTATCTATAATACCAGATGTATCTATAATACCAGCTGTATCTATAATACTAATGAATGTAGTCTATAATACCAGCTGTATCTATAATACTAAGTAATGTAGTCTATAATACCAGCTGTATCTATAATACCAGCTGTATCTATAATACTAAGTAATGTAGTCTATAATACCAGCTGTATCTATAACACTAAGTAATGTAGTCTATAATACCAGCTGTATCTATAGTACCAGCTGTATCTATAATACCAGCTGTATCTATAATACCAGCTGTATCTATAATACTAAGTAATGTAGTCTATAATAACAGCTGTATCTATAACACTAAGTAATGTAGTCTATAATACCAGCTGTATCTATAATACCAGCTGTATCTATAATACCAGCTGTATCTATAATACCAGCTGTATCTATAATACTAAGTAATGTAGTCTATAATACCAGCTGTATCTATAATACTAAGTAATGTAGTCTATAATACCAGCTGTATCTATAATACTAAGTAATGTAGTCTATAATACCAGCTGTATCTATAACACTAATGAATGTAGTCTATAATACCAGCTGTATCTATAATACCAGCTGTATCTATAATACTAATGAATGTAGTCTATAATACCAGCTGTATCTATAATACCAGCTGTATCTATAATACCAGCTGTATCTATAATACCAGCTGTATCTATAATACCAGCTGTATCTATAATACTAAGGAATGTAGTCTATAATACCAGCTGTATCTATAATACCAGCTGTATCTATAATACCAGCTGTATCTATAATACTAAGTAATGTAGTCTATAATACCAGCTGTATCTATAATACCAGCTGTATCTATAATACTAAGGAATGTAGTCTATAATACCAGCTGTATCTATAATACCAGCTGTATCTATAACACTAAGGAATATAGTCTATAATACCAGCTGTATCTATAATACTAAGTAATGTAGTCTATAATACCAGCTGTATCTATAATACTAAGTAATGTAGTCTATAATACCAGCTGTATCTATAACACTAAGGAATATAGTCTATAATACCAGCTGTATCTATAATACCAGCTGTATCTATAATACTAAGGAATGTCGTCTATAATACCAGCTGTATCTATAATACCAGCTGTATCTATAATACCAGCTGTATCTATAATACCAGCTGTATCTATAACACTAAGTAATGTAGTCTATAATACCAGCTGTATCTATAATACCAGCTGTATCTATAACACTAAGTAATGTAGTCTATAATACCAGCTGTATCTATAGTACCAGCTGTATCTATAATACCAGATGTATCTATAATACCAGATGTATCTATAATACCAGATGTATCTATAATACTAATGAATGTAGTCTATAATACCAGCTGTATCTATAATACCAGCTGTATCTATAATACCAGATGTATCTATAATACCAGCTGTATCTATAATACTAATGAATGTAGTCTATAATACCAGCTGTATCTATAATACTAAGTAATGTAGTCTATAATACCAGCTGTATCTATAATACCAGCTGTATCTATAACACTAAGTAATGTAGTCTATAATACCAGCTGTATCTATAACACTAAGTAATGTAGTCTATAATACCAGCTGTATCTATAATACTAAGTAATGTAGTCTATAATACCAGCTGTATCTATAACACTAAGTAATGTAGTCTATAATACCAGCTGTATCTATAGTACCAGCTGTATCTATAATACCAGCTGTATCTATAATACCAGCTGTATCTATAATACTAAGTAATGTAGTCTATAATAACAGCTGTATCTATAACACTAAGTAATGTAGTCTATAATACCAGCTGTATCTATAATACCAGCTGTATCTATAATACCAGCTGTATCTATAATACCAGCTGTATCTATAATACTAAGTAATGTAGTCTATAATAACAGCTGTATCTATAACACTAAGTAATGTAGTCTATAATACCAGCTGTATCTATAATACCAGCTGTATCTATAATACCAGCTGTATCTATAATACCAGCTGTATCTATAATACCAGCTGTATCTATAATACTAAGTAATGTAGTCTATAATACCAGCTGTATCTATAATACTAAGTAATGTAGTCTATAATACCAGCTGTATCTATAATACTAAGTAATGTAGTCTATAATACCAGCTGTATCTATAACACTAATGAATGTAGTCTATAATACCAGCTGTATCTATAATACCAGCTGTATCTATAATACTAATGAATGTAGTCTATAATACCAGCTGTATCTATAATACCAGCTGTATCTATAATACCAGCTGTATCTATAATACTAAGGAATGTAGTCTATAATACCAGCTGTATCTATAATACCAGCTGTATCTATAATACCAGCTGTATCTATAATACTAAGTAATGTAGTCTATAATACCAGCTGTATCTATAATACCAGCTGTATCTATAATACTAAGGAATGTAGTCTATAATACCAGCTGTATCTATAATACCAGCTGTATCTATAACACTAAGGAATATAGTCTATAATACCAGCTGTATCTATAATACTAAGTAATGTAGTCTATAATACCAGCTGTATCTATAATACTAAGTAATGTAGTCTATAATACCAGCTGTATCTATAACACTAAGGAATATAGTCTATAATACCAGCTGTATCTATAATACCAGCTGTATCTATAATACTAAGGAATGTCGTCTATAATACCAGCTGTATCTATAATACCAGCTGTATCTATAATACCAGCTGTATCTATAATACCAGCTGTATCTATAACACTAAGTAATGTAGTCTATAATACCAGCTGTATCTATAACACTAAGTAATGTAGTCTATAATACCAGCTGTATCTATAATACCAGCTGTATCTATAATACCAGCTGTATCTATAATACTAAGGAATATAGTCTATAATACCAGCTGTATCTATAATACCAGCTGTATCTATAACACTAAGGAATGTAGTCTATAATACCAGCTGTATCTATAATACCAGCTGTATCTATAATACTAAGGAATATAGTCTATAATACCAGCTGTATCTATAATACCAGCTGTATCTATAATACCAGCTGTATCTATAACACTAAGGAATGTAGTCTATAATACCAGCTGTATCTATAATACCAGCTGTATCTATAATACCAGCTGTATCTATAACACTAAGGAATATAGTCTATAATACCAGATGTATCTATAATACCAGCTGTATCTATAATACTAAGTAATGTAGTCTATAATACCAGCTGTATCTATAATACCAGCTGTATCTATAATACCAGCTGTATCTATAATACCAGCTGTATCTATAACACTAAGGAATGTAGTCTATAATACCAGCTGTATCTATAATACTAAGTAATGTAGTCTATAATACCAGCTGTATCTATAATACTAATGAATGTAGTCTATAATACCAGCTGTATCTATAATACCAGCTGTATCTATAATACCAGCTGTATCTATAATACCAGCTGTATCTATAACACTAAGGAATGTAGTCTATAATACCAGCTGTATCTATAATACTAAGTAATGTAGTCTATAATACCAGCTGTATCTATAATACTAATGAATGTAGTCTATAATACCAGCTGTATCTATAATACCAGCTGTATCTATAATACCAGCTGTATCTATAATACCAGCTGTATCTATAATACTAAGTAATGTAGTCTATAATACTACCAGTGTTTCCTTCCTAATATAATCTTTTCATGCTTGCTCCCTTTTCTGTTCCAACGACATTCTCAGAAGATGTCACCAGTCTCATTCATATTCTCCTATGCTATACCCCTGTTGTTTTGGTTTCTCTCCCTCTTCCGTAGTGTTCTGTTGCATTCCTCAGCGTCAGCCGTGTAATTTGTATCATTAACCTACCTGGCTACAAGGCTTCCACGGCTCCTACCTTTTTAATTTCCTATTTTCTACACTCACTTGTAAAATCACGCTGCCGTAACTAGACAACAGAAGACTGGAGAGATGTTATAACCTGTTTCTGACTCTGTCACGGTGTCGTAACTAGACCACAGAAGACTGGAGAGATGTTATAACCTGTTTCTGACTCTGTCACGGTGTCGTAACTAGACAACAGAAGACTGGAGAGATGTTATAACCATCTGTAGGCGTATTGAGGCTGTAAGCCTCCACATGGACTAACATAAACGGCCGTGAGACTGTGTTCAACAGTACGTTAAAAACTAGCTGTCAGTCAGGTGTTTCATTGTCAATATGTGACTCACTAGCTCAATTTCAGGCCCATGTAGCAACATTTAAATTATGTAGAGACTCAGAGCTAGGGAATGGTGTGTCATACACAGTGAAAGTGGTGAAAGTAGTAGCCTAAAACTCCAGGTAAAAATACCCTTTATCTCGTCCTTGGCCTGTATCCTAATCTGACTTTAGTGCAGGTCATGTTGTTGTTCACATTACTGCCTCTGGTAAACACACACACTGTAAAAGCTATGTTTATTTGTCAGATGCACAGGATACAGAAGGAGGAAACGGTACAGTGAACTGTTGCCTAGCAGCAATATCAACAACAAAACGTGTCCAGATACAAATCATTTATAATTATTAGATGATGCTTACCCAGACTCACTACATTACCCAGACTCACTACATTACCCAGACTCACTACATTACCCAGACTCACTACATTACCCAGACTCACTACATTACCCAGACTCACTACATTACCCAGACTCACTACATTACCCAGACTCACTACTTTACCCAGAACCACTACATTACCCAGACACACTACATTACCCAGACTCACTACATTACCCAGACTCACTACTTTACCCAGAACCACTACTTTACCCAGAACCACTACATTACCCAGAACCACTACATTACCCAGACTCACTACTTTACTCAGAACCACTACTTTACCCAGACTCACTACATTACCCAGAACCACTACATTACCCAGACACACTACTTTACCCAGACACACTACTTTACCCAGAACCACTACATTACCCAGACACACTACATTACCCAGACTCACTACATTACCCAGAACCACTACATTACCCAGACTCACTACATTACCCAGACTCACTACATTACCCAGACTCACTACATTACCCAGACTCACTACATTACCCAGACACACTACATTACCCATACTCACTACATTACCCAGAACCACTACATTACCCAGAACCACTACATTACCCAGAACCACTACTTTACCCAGACACACTACATTACCCAGAACCACTACTTTACCCAGACACACTACATTACCCAGACACACTACATTACCCAGACACACTACTTTACCCAGAACCACTACTTTACCCAGAACCACTACATTACCCAGAACCACTACTTTACCCAGACACACTACATTACCCAGAACCACTACATTACCCAGAACCACTACATTACCCAGAACCACTACTTTACCCAGAACCACTACTTTACCCAGACACATTACATTACCCAGACACACTACATTACCCAGACACACTACATTACCCAGAACCACTACTTTACCCAGACACACTACATTACCCAGAACCACTACATTACCCAGAACCACTACATTACCCAGAACCACTACTTTACCCAGACACATTACATTACCCAGAACCACTACTTTACCCAGAACCACTACTTTACCCAGAACCACTACTTTACCCAGAACCACTACTTTACCCAGAACCACTACTTTACCCAGACACACTACATTACCCAGAACCACTACATTACCCAGAACCACTACATTACCCAGAACCACGACTTTACCCAGAACCACTACTTTACCCAGAACCACTACTTTACCCAGACTCACTACATTACCCAGACTCACTACATTACCCAGACTCACTACATTACCCAGAACCACTACATTACCCAGACTCACTACATTACCCAGACTCACTACATTACCCAGACTCACTACATTACCCAGACTCACTACATTACCCAGACTCACTACATTACCCAGACTCACTACATTACCCAGACTCACTACTTTACCCAGAACCACTACATTACCCAGACACACTACATTACCCAGACTCACTACATTACCCAGACTCACTACTTTACCCAGAACCACTACTTTACCCAGAACCACTACATTACCCAGAACCACTACATTACCCAGACTCACTACTTTACTCAGAACCACTACTTTACCCAGACTCACTACATTACCCAGAACCACTACATTACCCAGACACACTACTTTACCCAGACACACTACTTTACCCAGAACCACTACATTACCCAGACACACTACATTACCCAGACTCACTACATTACCCAGAACCACTACATTACCCAGACTCACTACATTACCCAGACTCACTACATTACCCAGACTCACTACATTACCCAGACTCACTACATTACCCAGACACACTACATTACCCAGACTCACTACATTACCCAGAACCACTACATTACCCAGAACCACTACATTACCCAGAACCACTACTTTACCCAGACACACTACATTACCCAGAACCACTACTTTGCCCAGACACACTACATTACCCAGACACTACATTACCCAGACACTACTTTACCCAGAACCACTACTTTACCCAGAACCACTACATTACCCAGAACCACTACTTTACCCAGACACACTACATTACCCAGAACCACTACATTACCCAGAACCACTACATTACCCAGAACCACTACATTACCCAGAACCACTACTTTACCCAGACACATTACATTACCCAGACACACTACATTACCCAGACACACTACATTACCCAGAACCACTACTTTACCCAGACACACTACATTACCCAGAACCACTACATTACCCAGAACCACTACATTACCCAGAACCACTACTTTACCCAGACACATTACATTACCCAGAACCACTACTTTACCCAGAACCACTACTTTACCCAGAACCACTACTTTACCCAGAACCACTACTTTACCCAGACACACTACATTACCCAGAACCACTACATTAACCAGAACCACTACATTACCCAGAACCACTACTTTACCCAGAACCACTACTTTACCCAGAACCACTACTTTACCCAGACACTACATTACCCAGAACCACTACTTTACCCAGACACACTACATTACCCAGACACACTACATTACCCAGACACACTACATTACCCATACACACTACATTACCAAGACACACTACATTACCCAGACACACTACATTACCAAGACACACTACATTACCCAGACACACTACATTACCCAGACACACTACATTACCCAGACACACTACTTTACCCAGAACCACTACATTACCCAGACACACTACATTACCCAGACACACTACTTTACCCAGACACACTACATTACCCAGACACACTACATTACCCAGACACACTACTTTACCCAGACACACTACATTACCCAGAACCACTACTTTACCCAGACACACTACATTACCCAGAACCACTACATTACCCAGAACCACTACTTTACCCAGAACCACTACTTTACCCAGAACCACTACTTTACCCAGACACACTACATTACCCAGAACCACTACATTACCCAGAACCACTACATTACCCAGAACCACTACTTTACCCAGAACCACTACTTTACCCAGAACCACTACTTTACCCAGACACACTACATTACCCAGAACCACTACTTTACCCAGACACACTACATTACCCAGACACACTACATTACCCAGACACACTACATTACCCAGACACACTACATTACCCATACACACTACATTACCAAGACACACTACATTACCCAGACACACTACATTACCAAGACACACTACATTACCCAGACACACTACATTACCCAGACACACTACATTACCCAGACACACTACTTTACCCAGAACCACTATATTACCCAGACACACTACATTACCCAGACACACTACATTACCCAGACACACTACATTACCCAGACACACTACTTTACCCAGACACACTACATTACCCAGAACCACTACTTTACCCAGACACACTACATTACCCAGAACCACTACATTACCCAGAACCACTACTTTACCCAGAACCACTACATTACCCAGACACACTACATTACCCAGACACACTACATTACCCAGATTTACAGATAAAATACACATTTGTTATCAGGCTATCTCTGTAGTAGACTGCAGCAGGTTTGTTATCAGGCTATCTCTGTAGTAGACTGCAGCAGGTTTGTTATCAGGCTATCTCTGTAGTAGACTGCAGCACGTTTGTTATCAGGCTATCTCTGTAGTAGACTGCAGCACGTTTGTTATCAGGCTATCTCTGTAGTAGACTGCAGCACGTTTGTTATTAAGACACATGTTCCAGAAGGTATTTTTGCCCCAAAATGCATTTTGGTAAAACAAAAAAATATATGTTCAAATGTCTCTCCTGTGAAGTTCAAATGTCTCTCCTGTGAAGTTCAAATGTCTCTCCTCCTGTGAAGTAGTGACGTGTGACATAGGCCTAGCTTCCTGAAACCACTCGCATGTTAAGATAAAGTTAAATTCACTGAGTTTTTAGGCTTACCTTAGATGGTTCTCCTGGCAATAGAATGGTGTCTGCAAAATAACTGCAATGAAAGACCGACAGAGATCAAAGAACACACAATAAAAGTGGACAAAAATAACTTGTATTTTCCTGTGAAGTGTGTGAAGACCAATAAGGGAGTCAGACTCTTGAAATCTTCTCTCCCCAACAGGTCCAGACTGCTCTGTGTCCGTCCCGGCCAACTCTTCCGTCTGGCAGCGGGAGGAGTACCCCGAGCCGGGGCTGGCCAGAGCTTCCCACAAGGCCGTAGTGGATCAGGGGATCATGTGGGTCATCGGGGGTTATGTTTTCAACTCCTCAGACTACCAGATGGTCAAAGCGTAAGTATTGGACATCATTACATCACATATTTTATTTATATTTTTTATTTAACCAGGCAAGTCAGTTAAGAACAAATTCTTATTTTCAATGATAGCCTAGCAACAGTGGGTTAAACTGCCTGTTCAGGGGCAGACCGACCGATTTGTGCCTTGTCAGCTCGGGGGTTTGAACTTGCAACCTGCTGGTTACTAGTCCAATGCTCTAACCACTAGGCTACCCTGCCGCCACTCGATATTAGCTACCTACTGTGTGTATATTAAAGACCAGCCGTCTACCAAGGACAATTGTTCCTTTCCGGCTTGAAGGATTTTTATCTGTCGAAATGCGCTTTTAAATGAATAGTTAGTAGTTCAAGATTTGGGCAATGAAGCCCATTTAATGCCCAAAGTCAGATGAATTCATGGATCCCATTTTGAAGGAAGTTGTTAACTAGCGGTAACGCAATTGCTAACTAGCATTAGCACAGTGACTGGAAGTCTATGGGATTAGCTAGCATGCTGTTCTCATAGACTTCTAATCATTGCACTAATGCTAGTTAGCAATGGCTCGCAAAAAACTACCTGCAAGTTGGGGGAAGTAGAAAATTAGCCAAACCCCTGCGAGACCCAAATTGCCAAAATGCAATGCTGTCTAAATTTCATCCTGTACATGACCCTCCAGCTTATGACAACGCCACCAGCCATACTGCTCGTTCTGTGCATGATTTTCTGCAAGACAGGAATGTCAGTGTCCTGCCATGGCAAGCGAAGAGCCCGGATCTCAATCCCATTGAGCACGTCTGGGACCTTTGATCGGAGGGTGAGGACTAGGGCCATTCCTCCCAGAAATGTCGGGGAACTTGCAGGTGCCTTGGTGGAAGAGTGAAGTAACATCTCAGAGCAAGTGGCAAATCTGGTGCAGTCCATGAGGTGGAGATGCACTGCAGTACTTAATGCAGCTGGTGGCCACGCCGAATATTTAGACTTAGGGATGCCACCCGTTAGATAAAATACCGAACGGTTCCATACTTCACTGAAATAATAAATGTTTGGTTTTCGAAATGATAGTTTCCGGATTCAACCATATTAATGACCAAAGGCTCGTATTTCTGTGTGTTATTATGTTATAATTAAGTCTGATTTGATAGAGCTCTCTGACTGAGCAGCAGCAGGCCCGTAATCATTCATTCAAACAGCACTTTGGTGCGTTTTGCCAGCAGCTCTTTGCAAGCACAGAGCTGTTTATGACTTCAAGCCTATCAGCCTAATGGCTGGTGTAACCAATGTGAAATGGCTAGCTAGTTAGCAGGGTGTGCGCTAATACTGTTTCAAACGTCACTCGCTTTTAGATTTGGAGTAGTTATTCCCCTTGCTCTGCATGGGTAAAGATGTTTAGAGTTTTGTGGAGCGATGGGTAACGCTGCCTCGAGGGTGACTGTTGTCGATGTGTTCCTGGTTCGAGCCCAGGTAGGGGCGAGGAGAGGGACGGAAGCTATACTGTTACACTGGCAATACTAAAGTGCCTATAAGAACATCCAGTAGTCAAAGGTATATGAAATACAAATGGTACAGAGGGAAATAGTCCTATAATTCCTATAATAACTACAACCTAAAACTTCTTACCTGGGAATATTGAAGTCTCATGTTAAAAGGAACCACCAGCTTTCAAATGTTCTCATGTTCTGAGCAAGGAACTGAAACTTTTCTTACATGGCACATATTGCACTTTTACTTTCTTCTCCCAACACTTTGTTTTTACATTATTTAAACCAAATTGAACATGTTTCATTATTTATTTGAGGCTAAATTGATTTTATTGATGTATTATATTAAGTTATAATAAGTGTTCATTCAGTATTGTTGTAATTGGAGAGGGAGAGGAGGTGGAGAGGAGGTGGAGAGGGAGAGGAGGTGGAGAGGGAGAGGAGGTGGAGAGGGAGAGGAGAGGGAGAGGAGGTGGAGAGGGAGAGGAGGTGGAGAGGGAGAGGAGGTGGAGAGGGAGAGGAGGTGGAGAGGGAGAGGATTATTACAAATAATATACAAATCGTCCGATTAATCGGTATCGGCGTTGAAAAAACATAATGGGTCGAGGGAGGAGGTGGAGGGAGAGGAGGTGGAGAGGAGAGGAGGTGGAGAGGAGGTGGAGAGGGAGAGGAGGTGGAGAGGGAGAGGAGGTGGAGAGGGAGAGGCAGGAGGTGGAGAGGAGAGGAGGTGGAGAGGGAGAGGAGGTGGAGAGGGAGAGGCAGGGAGGAGGTGGAGAGGAGAGGAGGTGGGAGAGGGAGAGGGAGAGGAGAGGGAGAGAGGGAGGTGGAGGTGGAGAGGAGAGGGGAGAGGAGGTGGAGAGGGAGGAGAGGGAGGCAGGAGAGGGAGAGAGGCAGGGTGGAGGAGAGGGGAGAGGGAGGAGAGGGAGAGGAGAGGGAGAGGAGGTGGAGAGGGAGAGGCAGGGAGGAGGTGGAGAGGAGAGGAGGGAGGAGGTGGAGAGGGAGAGGCAGGGAGGAGGTGGAGAGGGAGAGGGGAGGTGGAGAGGGAGAGGTGGAGAGGAGAGGAGGTGGAGAGGGGGAGAGGAGGGGGAGGAGGTGGAGAGGGAGAGGAGGTGGAGAGGGAGGAGGTGGAGAGGGAGAGGAGGTGGAGAGGGAGAGGAGGTGGGAGGTGGAGGAGGTGGAGAGGGAGAGGAGGTGGAGAGGGAGAGGAGGTGGAGAGGGAGAGGAGAGGAGGGGAGAGAGGAGAGGCAGGGAGGAGGTGGAGAGGGGGGAGAGCAGGGAGGAGGTGGAGAGGGAGAGGAGGGGAGGAGGTGGAGAGGAGGGAGGAGGTGGAGAGGGGAGGAGGTGGAGAGGGAGGGAGGAGGTGGAGAGGGAGAGGAGGAGGAGGTGGAGAGGGAGGAGGAGGAGGAGGTGGAGAGGAGGGAGAGGAGGTGGAGAGGGGAGGAGGGAGAGGAGGTGGAGAGGAGGAGGTGGAGAGGGAGGAGGTGGAGAGGAGAGGTGGGAGGTGGGAGGAGGTGGAGTGGGAGAGAGGGAGGAGGGGAGGGAGAGGGAGAGGAGGTGGAGAGGTGGAGAGGAGAGGAGAGGGAGAGAGAGGAGAGGTGGAGAGGGAGGGAGAGAGGGAGAGGAGAGGAGAGGAGGTGGGAGAGGAGAGGGAGAGGAGAGGAGAGGCAGGGAGGAGGTGGGAGGGAGAGGAGAGGTGGAGAGGGAGGGGAGGAGGTGGAGAGGGAGGTGGAGAGGGAGAGGAGGTGGAGAGGAGAGGAGGTGGAGAGGGAGAGGAGGTGGAGAGGGAGAGGAGGTGGAGAGGGGAGAGGAGGTGGAGAGGGAGAGGAGGTGGAGAGGAGAGGAGGTGGAGAGGGGAGAGGAGGTGAGAGAGGAGAGGTGGAGAGGGAGAGAGGAGGTGGGAGAGGAGGTGGAGAGGAGAGGAGAGGGAGGTGGAGAGGAGAGGCAGGGAGGAGGTGGAGAGGGAGAGGGAGGAGGAGAGGGGAGAGGGAGAGGGAGGGGAGGTGGGAGGAGGTGGAGAGGGAGAGGCAGGGAGGAGGTGTGGAGAGGAGAGGAGGGGAGGAGGTGGAGAGGGGAGGAGGTGGAGAGGGAGAGGAGGTGGAGAGGGGTGGAGAGGAGGGAGAGGAGGTGGAGAGGGAGAGGAGGAGGAGGAGGGAGGAGGTGGAGAGGGAGAGGAGGTGGAGAGGAGGTGGAGAGGGGAGGAGGTGGAGAGGAGAGGAGGTGGAGAGGGAGGTGGAGAGGGAGAGGAGGGGAGAGGGAGAGGTGGAGGAGGTGGAGAGGGAGAGGCAGGGAGGAGGTGGAGAGGGAGAGGCAGGGAGGAGGTGGAGAGGGAGAGGAGGTGGAGAGGGAGAGGAGGTGGAGTGGAGGGAGAGGGAGAGGAGGAGGTGGGAGGGAGAGGAGGGGAGGAGGTGGAGGGAGAGGAGGGAGGAGGTGGAGAGGGAGAGGAGGTGGAGAGGGCAGGGAGGGAGGGGAGGTGGAGAGGAGAGGCAGGAGGAGGTGGAGAGGGAGGGAGGGAGGAGGTGGAGAGGAGAGGAGGTGGAGAGGGAGAGGAGGTGGAGAGGGGAGAGGAGAGGGAGAGGGAGGGAGAGGCAGGGAGGAGAGGGAGAGGCAGGGAGGAGGTGGAGAGGGAGAGGCAGGGAGGAGGTGGAGAGGGAGAGGAGGTGGAGAGGGGAGAGGGAGGGAGGAGGGGAGGGAGAGGGAGAGGAGGGGAGGAGGTGGAGAGGGGAGAGGTGGAGAGGCAGGGAGGAGGTGGAGAGGAGAGGAGGTGGAGAGGAGGTGGAGAGGAGGTGGAGAGGGAGAGGAGGTGGAGGTGGGAGGGAGAGAGGTGGAGAGGGAGAGGAGGGAGGAGGTGGAGAGGGAGAGGCAGGGGGAGGTGGAGAGGGAGAGGCAGGGAGGAGGTGAGAGGGAGAGGGGAGGAGGTGGAGAGGGAGAGGCAGGGGAGGAGGTGGGAGAGGGAGAGGCAGAGGAGGTGGAGAGAGGAGGTGGAGAGGGAGAGGAGGTGGGAGGGAGGGAGGAGGAGTGGAGAGGAGAGGGAGGAGGTGGAGAGGGAGAGGGGTGGAGTGGAGAGGAGGTGGAGAGGGAGAGGAGAGGTACAAATAATATACAAAGGATTAAGGAGGTGGAAAAAGATAATGGGTGGAGGGAGGAGGTGGAGAGGGAGAGGAGGAGGGGAGAGGAGAGTGGAGAGTGAGAGGGAGAGGAGGTGGAGAGGGAGAGGAGGTGGAGGAGAGGAGGGAGGAGGTGGAGAGGGAGAGGAGGTGGAGAGGGAGAGGGGGAGGAGGTGGAGAGGGAGAGGAGGTGGGAGGAGGTGGAGAGGGAGAGGGAGGTGGAGAGGGAGAGGAGAGGGAGGAGGTGGAGAGGAGAGGCAGGGAGGAGGGGAGAGGCAGGGAGGAGGTGGAGAGGGAGAGGAGGTGAGAGGGAGAGGAGGTGGAGAGGGAGAGGAGAGGGAGGAGGTGGAGAGGAGAGGCAGGGAGGAGGTGGAGAGGGAGAGGCAGGGAGGAGGTGGAGAGTGGAGAGGCAGGAGGAGGTGGAGAGGGAGAGGAGGTGGGAGAGGAGAGGCAGGGAGGAGGTGGAGAGGGAGAGGAGGTGGAGAGGAGAGGAGAGGAGGTGGGAGAGGGAGAGGGAGGTGGAGAGGAGAGGGAGAGGAGGTGGAGAGGCAGGAGGAGGTGGAGAGGCAGGGAGGAGGTGGAGAGGGAGAGGAGGTGGGAGGAGGAGGTGGGAGAGGGAGAGGAGGTGGAGAGGGAGGGAGGTGGAGAGGGAGGAGAGGAGGGGAGAGGGAGAGGCAGGGAGGAGGTGGAGAGGGAGAGGCAGGGAGGAGGTGGAGAGGGAGAGGAGGTGGAGAGGGGAGAGGAGAGGGAGGAGGTGGAGAGGGAGAGGCAGGGAGGAGAGGGAGAGGCAGGGAGGAGGTGGAGAGGAGAGGCAGGAGGAGGAGGTGGAGAGGGAGAGGAGGTGGAGAGGGAGAGGAGGTGGAGAGGGGAGAGGAGAGGGAGGAGGTGGAGAGGGAGAGGTGGAGAGGGAGGGGGGGGTGGAGAGGGAGAGGCAGGGAGGAGGTGGAGAGGGAGAGGCAGGGAGGAGAGGGAGAGGAGGGAGGGGAGAGGGGAGGCAGGGAGGAGGAGAGGGAGAGGGAGAGGAGGTGGAGAGGGAGAGGAGGTGAGAGAGAGGGAGAGGTGGAGAGGGAGAGGGTGGAGAGGAGAGAGAGGAGGTGGAGGGGAGAGGGAGAGGAGGTGGGAGGCAGGAGGAGGTGGGAGAGGGAGATGAGGTGGAGAGGAGTGGAGGTGGAGAGGGTGGAGAGGGAGGAGGGAGAGGAGAGGCAGGGAGAGGGAGAGGGAGAGGCAGGGAGGAGGTGGAGAGGGAGAGGAGGGGAGGAGGAGAGGAGAGGGAGGAGGGGAGGGAGAGGAGGTGGGAGGGGAGAGGAGAGGGAGGAGGTGGAGAGGGAGAGGCAGGAGGAGGAGGAGGGGAGAGGCAGGGAGGAGGTGGGAGAGGGAGAGGAGGTGGAGAGGGAGAGGAGGTGGAGAGGGGAGGGAGGAGGTGGAGAGGAGGTGGAGAGGCAGGGAGGAGGTGGAGAGGAGAGGAGGTGGAGAGGGTGTGGAGAGGAGGAGGAGGTGGAGAGGGAGAGGAGGTGGAGGGAGAGGCAGGGAGGGAGTGGCAGGGAGGAGGTGGAGAGGGAGAGGAGGTGGAGAGGAGAGGAGGAGGAGGTGGAGAGGAGAGGAGGAGGAGAGGGAGAGGAGGTGGAGAGGGAGGGAGAGAGGGGTGGGAGGGGGAGAGGGAGGGGTGGAGAGGGAGAGGGGGAGGAGTGGAGAGGGAGAGGGGAGAGGGGAGGAGGTGGGGAGGAGGGGTGGAGGGGAGAGGCAGGGAGGAGGTGGAGAGGGAGAGGCAGGGGAGGAGGTGGAGAGGTGGAGAGGGGGGAGGAGGTGGAGAGGGAGAGGGAGGTGGAGAGGGAGAGGGGAGAGGGAGGGGGAGGTGGAGAGGGAGAGGCAGGGAGGAGGTGGAGAGGGAGAGGCAGGGAGGGAGGAGGAGAGGAGAGGGAGGTGGAGAGGGAGAGGAGGTGGAGAGGGAGAGGAGGTGGGAGAGAGGCAGGGAGGAGGTGGAGAGGGAGAGGAGGTGGAGAGGGAGAGGAGGTGGAGAGGGAGAGGAGGTGGAGAGGGTGGAGAGGGAGAGGTGGGAGAGGGAGAGGAGGGGAGGGGCAGGGAGGTGGAGAGGGAGAGGAGGTGGGAGGAGGGAGAGGAGGTGGGAGGGGAGAGAGGTGGAGGAGGTGGAGAGGAGAGGGAGGAGGAGGTGGAGAGGGAGAGGCAGGGAGGAGGTGGGAGAGGGAGGGGAGGAGGTGGAGAGGGAGAGGCAGGAGGAGGTGGAGAGGGAGAGGAGGGAGGAGGTGGAGGGGAGAGGGGAGGGAGTGGAGAGGTGGAGAGGGAGAGGAGGTGGAGAGGGAGAGGAGGTGGAGAGGGAGAGGAGGTGGAGAGGGGGGAGGGAGGGAGGTGGGAGAGGGAGAGGTGGAGGTGGAGAGGAGGGGAGAGGGAGAGGAGGTGGAGAGGGAGAGGAGGTGGAGAGGGAGAGGAGGGGAGGAGGTGGAGAGGGAGAGGCAGGTGGAGAGGAGAGAGGTGGAGAGGAGGGGAGGGAGGTGGAGGGAGGAGGTGGAGAGGGAGAGGAGGAGGAGGTGGGAGAGGGAGAGGAGGTGGGGAGGGGGAGGAGGTGGAGAGGGAGAGGCAGGGGAGGAGGTGGAGAGGGAGAGGCAGGGAGGAGGTGGAGAGGGAGAGGAGGGAGGAGAGGGAGAGGCAGGAGGAGGAGGAGGGGAGAGGAGGTGGAGAGGGAGAGGCAGGGAGGAGGTGGAGAGGGAGAGGAGGTGGAGAGGGGAGGCAGGGGAGGTGGAGAGGGAGAGAGGTGGGAGAGGCAGGGGAGGAGGTGGAGAGGCAGGGAGGAGGTGGGGAGAGGGAGGTGGAGAGGTGGGGAGGTGGAGGGAGAGGGAGGTGGAGAGGAGGTGGAGAGGGAGAGGAGGTGGAGAGGGAGAGGAGAGGGAGGAGGTGGAGAGGGAGAGGCAGGGAATGAGGTGGAGAGGGAGAGGCAGGAGGAGGTGAGAGGAGAGGAGGTGGAGAGGAGAGGAGGTGGAGAGGGAGAGGAGAGGAGGAGGTGGAGAGGAGAGGCAGGGAGGAGGTGGAGAGGGAGAGGCAGGGAGGGGTGGGAGAGGGAGAGGAGGTGGAGAGGAGAGGAGGTGGGAGGGAGAGGAGAGGAGGAGGTGGAGAGGGAGAGGCAGGGAGGGAGGTGGGAGAGGCAGGAGGAGGTGGAGGGAGAGGAGGTGGAGAGGAGAGGAGAGGAGGAGGTGGAGGGGAGAGGCAGGGAGGAGGTGGAGAGGGAGAGGCAGGGAGGAGGTGGAGAGGGAGGCAGGGAGGAGGTGGAGAGGGAGAGGTGGAGAGGGAGGGAGGGGAGGAGGTGGAGAGGGAGAGGCAGGAGGAGGTGGAGAGGGAGAGGCAGGGAGGAGGTGGAGAGGGAGAGGCAGGGAGGAGGAGAGGGAGAGGCAGGGAGGAGGTGGAGAGGGAGAGGAGGTGGAGAGGGAGGAGGTGGAGAGGGAGAGGAGAGGAGGAGGTGGAGAGGGAGAGGCAGGAGGAGGTGGAGAGGGAGAGAGGAGGAGGTGGAGAGGGAGAGGAGAGGAGAGGAGGTGGAGAGGGAGAGGAGAGGAGAGGGAGAGGGAGAGGGAGGTGGAGAGGGGGAGAGGGAGGAGGGGGTGGAGAGGGAGAGGCAGGGAGGTGGAGAGGGAGAGGCAGGGAGGAGGTGGAGAGGGAGAGGCAGGAGGAGGTGGAGAGGGAGAGGGAGAGGAGAGGGAGAGGGAGAGGAGGTGGAGAGGGAGAGGAGGTGGAGAGGGAGAGGCAGGAGGAGGTGGAGAGGAGAGGAGGTGGAGAGGGAGAGGCAGGGAGGAGGTGGAGAGGCAGGGAGGAGGTGGGAGAGGCAGGGAGGAGGTGGAGGAGGGAGAGGGAGGTGGAGAGGGAGAGGCAGGGAGGAGGTGGAGAGGCAGGGAGGAGGTGGGAGAGGAGAGGCAGGGAGGAGGTGGGGAGGGAGAGGAGGTGGAGAGGAGAGGAGAGGGAGGAGGTGGAGAGGGAGAGGCAGGGAGGGAGGTGGAGAGGGAGAGGCAGGGGAGGGTGGAGGGAGGAGGTGGAGAGGGAGAGGCAGGGGAGGTGGAGAGGGAGAGGAGGTGGAGGTGGAGAGGGAGGAGGTGGAGAGAGGAGGTGGAGAGGGAGAGGGAGAGGAGGTGGAGAGGAGAGGCAGGGAGGAGGTGGAGAGGGAGAGGAGGTGGAGAGAGAGGAGAGGGAGGTGGAGAGGGAGAGGAGGTGGGAGGTGGAGAGGGAGAGGGAGGTGGAGAGGCAGGGAGGAGGTGGAGAGGCAGGGAGGAGGTGGAGAGGCAGGAGAGGTGGAGAGGAGAGGAGGTGGAGAGGCAGGGAGGAGGTGGAGAGGGAGAGGAGGTGGGAGAGGGAGAGGGAGAGGGAGAGGGGAGGAGGAGAGGGAGAGGGAGAGGAGGTGGAGAGGGAGAGGAGGTGGAGAGGAGGTGGAGAGGGAGAGGAGGTGGAGAGGGAGAGAGGTGGAGAGGGAGAGGCAGGGAGGAGGTGGAGAGGGAGAGGCAGGGAGGATGAGGGAGAGGGAGGAGGAGGTGGAGAGGAGGAGGAGAGGGGAGGAGGAGGGAGGAGGTGGAGGGGAGGAGGTGGAGAGGAGAGTGCAGGGAGGAGGTGGAGAGGGAGAGAGGGGTGGAGAGGAGAGGCAGGGAGGTGGAGGAGGTGGAGAGGGGAGAGGCAGGGAGGAGGTGGAGAGGGAGAGAGGTGGAGAGGGAGAGGAGGTGGAGAGGCAGAGAGGAGGTGGAGGAGGGGAGGAGGTGGAGAGGAGGAGGTGGAGAGGGAGGAGGAGAGGGAGGAGGGAGAGGAGAGGCAGGGAGGAGGTGGAGAGGGAGAGGCAGGGAGGAGGTGGAGAGGGAGAGGAGGTGGAGAGGAGGAGAGGCAGGGAGGTGGAGAGGGAGAGGGGGAGGAGGTGGAGAGGGAGAGGCAGGGAGGAGGTGGAGAGGGAGAGGAGGTGGAGAGGGGAGAGGAGGTGGAGAGGGGGAGGGAGAGGAGGTGGGAGGGAGAGGAGGTGGAGAGGGAGAGGAGGTGGAGAGGCAGGGAGGAGGTGGAGAGGGAGAGGAGGTGGAGAGGAGGTGGAGAGGGAGGAGGTGGAGAGGGAGAGGAGGTGGAGAGGAGGTGGAGAGGGAGAGGAGGTGGAGGAGAGGAGAGGGAGGAGGTGGAGAGGAGAGGCAGGGAGGAGGTGGAGAGGGAGAGGAGGTGGGAGAGGGAGAGGAGGTGGAGAGGGAGGGAGAGGTGGAGAGGGAGAGGCAGGGAGAGGTGGAGAGGCAGGAGGCAGGGGAGGGGAGAGGGAGAGGCAGGGGAGGAGGTGGGAGCAGGAGAGGAGGTGGAGAGGGAGAGAGGTGGAGAGGGAGAGGAGAGGGAGAGGTGGGAGAGGGAGGGAGGGGTGGAGAGGGAGAGGCAGGGAGGAGGTGGAGAGGGGAGAGGCAGGGAGGAGGTGGAGAGGGAGAGGCAGGGGAGGAGGTGGAGAGGAGAGGAGGAGAGGGAGAGGAGGTGAGAGGGAGAGGAGAGGGAGGAGGAGAGTGGAGAGGCAGGAGGAGGTGGAGAGGGGAGAGGCAGGGAGGGAGGTGGAGAGGGAGAGAGGCAGGGAGGAGGTGGAGAGGGAGAGGCAGGGAGGAGGTGGGAGAGGGAGAGGAGGTGGGAGAGGGAGGCAGGAGAGGTGGAGAGGGAGAGGAGGTGGGAGAGGGAGAGGGAGAGGAGGTGGAGAGGGAGAGGAGGGGGGAGAGGCAGGGAGGAGGTGGAGAGGGAGAGGAGGTGAGGAGGAGGTGGAGAGGAGAGGAGGTGGAGAGGGAGAGGAGGTGGGAGAGGAGGTGGAGAGGAGAGAGGTGGAGAGGGGAGGAGAGGGAGGAGGTGGAGAGGAGAGGCAGGAAGGAGGTGGGAGAGGGAGAGGCAGGAGAGGGAGAGGAGAGGAGGTGGAGAGGGAGGAGGTGGAGAGGAGAGGAGGTGGAGGAGGAGAGGGGAGAGGGAGGAGGTGGAGAGGAGAGGCAGGGAGGAGGTGGAGGAGGAGAGGCAGGGGGAGGTGGGAGAGGGAGAGGAGGTGGAGAGGGAGAGGAGGAGGGAGGGGAGGAGAGGGAGGAGGTGGAGAGGGAGAGGAGGAGGAGGAGAGGGAGAGGGAGGAGGTGGAGAGGGAGAGGCAGGGAGGAGGAGAGAGAGGAGGGGAGGAGGTGGAGAGGGAGAGGCAGGAGGAGGTGGGAGAGGGAGAGGCAGGGAGGAGGTGGGAGAGGGAGAGGAGGAGGTGGAGAGGGAGAGGCAGGGGAGAGGGAGAGGAGAGGCAGGGGAGGGAGGTGGAGAGGGAGAGGCAGGGTGGAGGTGGAGAGGGAGAGGGGAGGAGGTGGAGAGGGAGAGGGAGGAGGTGGAGAGGGAGAGGCAGGGAGGAGGTGGAGAGGAGAGGCAGGGAGGAGGTGGAGAGGGAGAGGAGGTGGGAGAGGAGGGGAGGAGGGGAGGTGGAGAGGGAGAGGAGGGAGGAGGTGGAGAGGGGAGGCAGGGAGGGGAGGTGGAGGGGAGAGGCAGGGAGAGGGAGAGGAGGTGGAGAGGTGGAGAGGGGAGAGGTGGAGAGGAGAGGAGGGAGGAGGTGGAGAGGGAGAGGCAGGGAGGAGGTGGAGAGGAGAGGCAGGGAGGAGGTGGAGAGGGAGAGGGCAGGGAGGAGGTGGAGAGGGAGAGGAGGTGGAGAGGGGAGGAGGAGGAGGTGGAGAGAGGAGGAGGGAGGAGGTGGAGAGGGGAGAGGCAGGGGAGGAGGTGGAGAGGAGAGGCAGGGAGGAGGTGGAGAGGGAGAGGAGGAGAGGAGAGAGGGAGGAGGTGGAGAGGGAGAGGCAGGGAGGAGGTGGAGAGGGAGAGGCAGGGAGAGGAGGGGGAGGAGAGGGGAGGAGGTGGAGAGGGAGAGGAGGTGGAGGGAGGAGAGGAGGAGAGGGAGGAGGTGGAGAGGGAGAGGCAGGGAGGAGGTGGAGAGGAGAGGCAGGGAGGAGGTGGAGAGGAGAGGCAGGGGAGGAGAGGTGGAGAGGCAGGGAGGAGGTGGAGAGGGAGAGGAGAGGGAGAGGAGGTGGGAGAGGGAGAGGAGGTGGAGGTGGAGAGGAGAGGAGGTGGAGAGGGAGAGGAGGTGGAGAGGGAGAGGCAGGGAGGAGGTGGAGAGGGAGAGGAGGTGGAGAGGGAGAGGAGGTGGAGAGGGAGAGGCAGGGAGGAGGTGGAGAGGCAGGGAGGAGGTGGGAGGGAGGGAGGTGGAGAGGGAGAGGCAGGGGAGGAGGTGGGAGAGGCAGGGAGGAGGTGGAGAGGGAGAGGCAGGGAGGAGGTGGAGGGAGAGGAGGTGGAGAGGAGAGGAGAGGGGAGGAGGTGGAGGAGGAGAGGCAGGGAGGAGGTGGAGAGGGAGAGGCAGGGGAGAGGGAGAGGAGGTGGAGAGGGAGAGGCAGGGAGGTGGAGAGGGAGAGGAGGTGGAGAGGGGAGAGGTGGAGAGGGAGAGGAGGTGGAGAGGGAGAGGAGAGGAGGTGGAGAGGGAGAGGAGGGGGAGGAGAGGAGAGGAGGTGGAGAGGGAGAGGAGGTGGAGAGAGGAGGAGAGGTGGAGAGGAGGTGGGAGAGGGAGGAGGTGAGAGGCAGGGAGGAGGTGGGAGAGGCAGGGAGGAGGTGGAGAGGGAGAGGAGGTGGAGAGGCAGGGAGGAGGTGGAGAGGGAGAGGAGGTGGAGAGGCAGGGTGGAGAGGGAGAGGCAGGGAGGTGGAGAGGGAGAGGCAGGAGGAGGTGGAGAGGGAGAGGTGGAGAGGGAGAGGCAGGGAGGAGGTGGAGAGGCAGGGGAGGTGGGAGAGGCAGGGAGGAGGTGGGAGAGGGAGAGGAGGTGGGAGGAGAGGCAGGAGGTGGAGAGGGAGAGGCAGGGAGGAGGTGGAGAGGGGAGAGGGTGGAGAGGGAGAGGCAGGGAGGAGGTGGAGAGGGAGAGGAGGTGGAGAGGCAGGGAGGAGGTGGAGAGGAGAGGAGGTGGAGAGGAGAGGCAGGAGGTGGAGAGGCAGGGAGGAGGTGGAGAGGGAGAGGCAGAGAGGAGGTGGAGAGGGAGAGGCAGGGAGAGAGGTGGAGAGGAGAGGCAGGGAGAGAGGTGGAGAGGGAGAGGCAGGGAGAGAGGTGGAGAGGGAGAGGCAGGGAGGGGAGAGGTGGAGAGGTGGAGAGGCAGGGAGGAGGTGGAGAGGAGAGGAGGGAGGTGGGAGGAGAGGCAGGGAGGTGGGAGGAGAGGCAGGGAGAGTGGAGAGGCAGGGGAGGAGGTGGAGAGGGAGAGGCAGGGAGGAGGTGGAGAGGGAGAGGCAGGAGAGGTGGAGAGGGAGAGGCAGGGAGGTGGAGAGGGAGAGGCAGGAGGTGGGAGGAGGTGGAGGTGGAGAGGGGAGAGGCAGGGAGGAGGTGGGAGGGAGAGGCAGGGAGGAGGTGGAGAGGAGAGGCAGGAGGAGGTGGAGAGGAGAGGCAGGGGAGGAGGTGGAGCAGAATGACAAGAATAACAGGCCACAAACAGACAAATAACGGCGCAGTACAGCAGCGTTGTGCAGAACGGCATCTCTGAACACACAACTCGTCGGTCCTTGTCACGGATTGGCTATTGCAGCAGACGACCACTCAGGGTTCCACTCAGCCAACAACAATGAGAAGAGGCTCTGGTCGACACGTGATCACCAACACTGGACAATTGAGGAGTGGAAAACATTGCCTGGTCCGCCGAATCCTGGTTCCTACAAGGCCATGGTGATGGCAGTCAGGATTTGGCGAAGCAGCACGGACCTCTTGCCCCCAGGAGATGCTAACTCAATGGAGAATCTTATTTTAGTCCAGGATTATGCTTAATTTGTATCCATGAAATGAACTCATAATGTAACCAAGCCCTACTTGGCCCACCTTGGCCTGGCCTACCTGGTCCTGGCCTACCTGGGTCTGACCTACCTGGGTCTGACCTACCTGGTCCTGGCCTACCTGGGTCTGACCTACCTGGGTCTGACATACCTGGTCCAGGCCTACCTGGGTCTGGCCTACCTGGGTCTGGCCTACCTGGGTCTGGCCTACCTGGTCCTGGCCTACCTGGGTCTGACCTACCTGGGTCTGACCTACCTGGGTCTGACCTACCTGGTCCTGGCCTACCTGGGTCTGGCCTACCTGGGTCTGGCATACCTGGGTCTGACCTACCTGGGTCTGACCTACCTGGGTCTGGCCTACCTGGGTCTGGCCTACCTGGTCCAGGCCTACCTGGGTCTGGCCTACCTGGGTCTGGCCTACCTGGGTCTGGCCTACCTGGGTCTGACCTACCTGGTCCAGGCCTACCTGGGTCTGGCCTACCTGGGTCTGGCCTACCTGGTCCAGGCCTACCTGGGTCTGGCCTACCTGGTCCAGGCCTACCTGGGTCTGGCCTACCTGGGTCTGACATACCTGGGTCTGACCTACCTGGTCCTGGCCTACCTGGGTCTGGCCTACCTGGGTCTGGCCTACCTGGGTCTGGCCTACCTGGTCCTGGCCTACCTGGGTCTGGCCGTTGATGCTCAGTGTTCCTGATCTTCTCTCTCTCCTCCCAGGTATAACCTCAGCTCCCATCGCTGGCTGTCTCTCAACCGCTCTGTCAACTCCGTCATGGGACGATACGGACACTCTCTGGCACTACATGAGGTATGTGTTCTAGAGGCATGTTAGCTAGTCATGATGTAGAAACATTGAAGTAATAACAATAGTATTTCCCTCTTATACCCTGGTTGTTCAGAATGTGGGTCTTGGGTTTGAGTTCACTGTCTGGCACTACATGAGGTATGGGGCTCTAGGGACATAGTTGTTCATCCGTAGACAAATTGACAAAGTACTATTTCGTTGTCAATAGCGGAATACTCTGTAGAATACACTTTCGCTAGCTTTGTCAGAAGCTTGACCTTTGGTCCTGACCTCAAACAACATCAGAATCTGTTTCACCCTGCGGTAGATGGCTCGTTAGTGCTCCTTCTCAACGTAATGCGTTGAGATGTCAGCTAACCTCTTGTTGTTGTCTGTTGAGAAGTGAGACCTAAGATTTTGCCATCTGTCCTTCTCCGTAATGGCATATTATAACTTGTCATAACCTGTCCTCTCTAACGTCCTGTTCCTGTTCCTCCTCTCTAACGTCCTGTTCCTCCTCTCTAACGTCCTGTTCCTCCTCTCTAACGTCCTGTTCCTCCTCCTCTAACGTCCTGTTCCTCCTCTCTAACGTCCTGTCCTAACATCCTGTTGCTCCTCTCTAACGTCCTGTTCCTCCTCCTCTAACGTCCTGTTCCTCCTCCTCTAACGTCCTGTCCCTCCTCTCTAACGTCCTGTTCCTCCTCTCTAACTTCCTGTTCCTCCTCTCTAACGTCCTGTCCCTCCCCTCTAACGTCCTGTCCCTCCTCTCTAACGTCCTGTTCCTCCTCTAACGTCCTGTTCCTCCTCTAACGTCCTGTTCCTCCTCTCTAACGTCCTGTTCCTCCTCTCTAACGTCCTGTTCCTCCTCTCTAACGTCCTGTTCCTCCTCTCTAACGTCCTGTTCCTCCTCTCTAACGTCCTGTTCCTCCTCTCTAACGTCCTGTTCCTCCTCTCTAACGTCCTGTTCCTCCTCTCTAACGTCCTGTTCCTCCTCTCTAACGCCCCTGTTCCTCCCTCTCTAACGTCCTGTTCCTCCTCTCTAACGTCCTGTTCCTCCTCTAACGTCCTGTTCCTCCTCTAACGTCCTGTTCCTCCTCTCTAATGTCCTGTTCCTCCTCTCTAACGTCCTGTTCCTCCTCTCTAACGTCCTGTTCCTCCTCCTCTAACGTCCTGTTCCTCCTCTCTAACTTCCTGTTCCTCCTCTCTAACGTCCTGTTCCTCCTCTCTAACGTCCTGTTCCTCCTCTCTAACGTCCTGTTCCTCCTCTCTAATGTCCTGTTCCTCCTCTCTAACGTCCTGTTCCTCCTCTCTAACGTCCTGTTCATCCTCTCTAACGTCCTGTTCCTCCTCTCTAACGTCCTGTTCCTCCTCCTCTAACGTCCTGTTCCTCCTCTCTAACGTCCTGTTCCTCCTCTCTAACGTCCTGTTCCTCCTCTCTAACGTCCTGTTCCTCCTCTCTAACGTCCTGTTCCTCCTCTCTAACGTCCTGTTTATCCTCTCTAACGTCCTGTTCCTCCTCTCTAACGTCCTGTTCCTCCTCTCTAACGTCCTGTTCCTCCTCTCTAACGTCCCGTCCCTCCTCTCTAACGTCCCGTTCCTCCTCTCTAACGTCCCGTTCCTCCTCTCTAACGCCCAGTTCCTCCTCTCTAACGTCCTGTTCCTCCTCTCTAACGTCCTGTTCCTCCTCTCTAACGTCCTGTTCCTCCTCTCTAAAGTCCTGTCCCTCCTCTCTAACGTCCTGTTCCTCCTCTCTAAGGTCCTGTTCCTCCTCTCTAACGTCCTGTTCCTCCTCCTCTAACGTCCTGTTCCTCCTCTCTAACGTCCTGTTCCTCCTCTCTAACGTCCTGTTCCTCCTCTCTAACGTCCTGTTCCTCCTCTCTAACGTCCTGTTCCTCCTCTCTAACGTCCTGTTCCTCCTCTCTAACGTTCCTCCCTGTTCCTCCTCCTCTAACGCCCTGTTCCTCCTCTCTAACGTCCTGTTCCTCCTCTCTAACTTCCTGTTCCTCCTCTCTAACGTCCTGTCCTAACATCCTGTTCCTCCTCTCTAACGTCCTGTCCCTCCTCTCTAACGTCCTGTTCCTCCTCTCTAACTTCCTGTTCCTCCTCTAACGTCCTGTTCCTCCTCTCTAACTTCCTGTTCCTCCTCTAAACCCAGGGAAAGATCTACATGTACGGAGGGAAGATAGACTCTACTGGCAACGTGACCAGCCAGCTGTGGGTGTTCCACATCCAGAACCAGACCTGGGTGTCCCTCTCTGCCCGAGCCCAGGAACAGTGGGCCGTGGTGGGACACTCTGCCCACGTAGTGCCCCCCCTGTTGGAGGGGGGTAGTCCAGTCATGTTGGTGCTGTTCGGACACTGTCCTCTATACGGGTACATCAGCCAGGTGCAGGAGTACAACTTTGGTGAGCGTGACCATATATGGTGTTCCTGTATTCAATTTGTACGTGACCTTATATGGTGTTCCTGTTGGTCCTGTAGATTTTTACGTGACCGTATATGGTGTTCCTGTTGGTCCTGTAGATTTGTACGTGACCATATATGGTGTTCCTGTTGGTCCTGTAGATTTTTGCGTGACCATATATGGTGTTCCTGTTGGTCCTGTAGATTTGCACGTGACCATATGGTGTTCCTGTATTCAACTGTTGGTCCTGTAGATTTCCCAGCTCCCTATAAACAGATCGTATATTGTTGTTCTTAACCCTCTGTTATGAAGTATCGTTACATAGACATACAAAGTACGTGGAGACCCTTCAAATTAGTGGATTCGGCTTTTTCAGCCACACCTGTTGCTGACAGGTGTATAAAATTGATTGAGAGAGGCAGTAGGGGTGACCAGGGATGTTCTCTGTTTAGTGAGTCCTCCAGATCAGAGGCAGTAGGGAGGACCAGGGATGTTCTCTGTTTAGTGAGTCCTCCAGATCAGAGGCAGTAGGGATGACCAGGGATGTTCTCTGTTTAGTGAGTCCTTCATATCAACACTAACCCATACCTGACTAGACACAGCCATAACCAACCCATACCTGACTATACACAGCCATAACCAACCCTAACCCATACCTGACTATACACAGCCATAACCAACCCTAACCCATACCTGACTATACACAGCCATAACCGACCCTAACCCATACCTGACTATACACAGCCATAACCAACCCTAACCCATACCTGACTATACACAGCCATAACCGACCCTAACCCATACCTGACTAGACACAGCCATAACCAACCCTAACCCATACCTGACTAGACACAGCCATAACCGACCCTAACCCATACCTGACTATACACAGCCATAACCAACCCCTAACCCATACCTGACTATACACAGCCATAACCAACCCTAACCCATACCTGACTAGACACAGCCATAACCGACCCATACCTGACTAGACAGCCATAACCGACCCTAACCCATACCTGACTATACACAGCCATAACCGACCCTAACCCATACCTGACTAGACACAGCCATAACCGACCCATACCTGACTAGACAC
The DNA here is from genome assembly GCF_034236695.1 of Oncorhynchus nerka. Classification (NCBI taxonomy): domain Eukaryota; kingdom Metazoa; phylum Chordata; class Actinopteri; order Salmoniformes; family Salmonidae; genus Oncorhynchus; species Oncorhynchus nerka. The sequence goes on from NC_088407.1 coordinate 92,587,765, forward strand.
AGCCATAACTAACCCTAACCCATACCTGACTATACACAGCCATAACCAACCCAGACCCATACCTGACTATACACAGCCATAACTAACCCTAACCCATACCTGACTATACACAGCCATAACCAACCCATACCTGACTATACACAGCCATAACCAACCCATACCTGACTATACACAGCCATAACCAACCCTAACCCATACCTGACTATACACAGCCATAACCAACCCATACCTGACTATACACAGCCATAACTAACCCATACCTGACTATACACAGCCATAACCAACCCTAACCCATACCTGACTATACACAGCCATAACCAACCCTAACCCATACCTGACTATACACAGCCATAACCAACCCAGACCCATACCTGACTATACACAGCCATAACTAACCCTAACCCATACCTGACTACACAGCCATAACCATCCCATACCTGACTATACACAGCCATAACCGACACTAACCCATACCTGAGTACACAGCCATAACCAACCCATACCTGACTAGACACAGCCATAACCAACCCATACCTGACTATACACAGCCATAACCGACCCTAACCCATACCTGACTATACACAGCCATAACCAACCCATACCTGACTATACATAGCCATAACCAACCCTAACCCATACCTGACTAGACACAGCCATAACCAACCCAGACCCATACCTGACTATACACAGCCATAACCAACCCAGACCCATACCTGACTATACACAGCCATAACCAACCCTAATCCATACCTGACTAGACACAGCCATAACCAACCCTAACCCATACCTGACTACACAGCCATAACCGACCCTAACCCATACCTGACTACACAGCCATAACCGACCCTAACCCATACCTGACTATACACAGCCATAAGCGACCCTAACCCATACCTGACTATACACAGCCATAAGCGACCCTAACCCATACCTGACTATACACAGCCATAACCAACCCTAACCCATACCTGACTAGACACAGCCATAACCGACCCTAACCCATACCTGACTACACAGCCATAACTGACCCATACCTGACTATACACAGCCATAACCGACCCTAACCCATACCTGACTATACACAGCCATAACCGACCCTAACCCATACCTGACTAGACACAGCTATAACCGACCCATACCTGACTATACACAGCCATAACCGACCCTAACCCATACCTGACTATACACAGCCATAACCAACCCTAAACCATACCTGACTATACACAGCCATAACCGACCCTAACCCATACCTGACTAGACACAGCCATAACCAACCCTAACCCATACCTGACTAGACACAGCCATAACCGACCCTAACCCATACCTGACTATACACAGCCATAACCAACCCCTAACCCATACCTGACTATACACAGCCATAACCAACCCTAACCCATACCTGACTAGACACAGCCATAACCGACCCATACCTGACTAGACACAGCCATAACTAACCCTAACCCATACCTGACTATACACAGCCATAACCAACCCAGACCCATACCTGACTATACACAGCCATAACTAACCCTAACCCATACCTGACTATACACAGCCATAACCAACCCATACCTGACTATACACAGCCATAACCAACCCATACCTGACTATACACAGCCATAACCAACCATAACCCATACCTGACTATACACAGCCATAACCAACCCATACCTGACTATACACAGCCATAACTAACCCATACCTGACTATACACAGCCATAACCAACCCTAACCCATACCTGACTATACACAGCCATAACCAACCCTAACCCATACCTGACTATACACAGCCATAACCAACCCAGACCCATACCTGACTATACACAGCCATAACTAACCCTAACCCATACCTGACTACACAGCCATAACCAACCCATACCTGACTATACACAGCCATAACCGACACTAACCCATACCTGAGTACACAGCCATAACCAACCCATACCTGACTAGACACAGCCATAACCAACCCATACCTGACTATACACAGCCATAACCGACCCTAACCCATACCTGACTACACATCCATAACCAACCCATACCTGACTAGACACAGCCATAACCGACCCTAACCCATACCTGACTATACACAGCCATAACCAACCCATACCTGACTATACATAGCCATAACCAACCCTAACCCATACCTGACTAGACACAGCCATAACCAACCCAGACCCATACCTGACTAGACACAGCCATAACCAACCCAGACCCATACCTGACTATACACAGCCATAACCAACCCTAACCCATACCTGACTAGACACAGCCATAACCAACCCTAACCCATACCTGACTACACAGCCATAACCGACCCTAACCCATACCTGACTATACACAGCCATAAGCGACCCTAACCCATACCTGACTATACACAGCCATAAGCGACCCTAACCCATACCTGACTATACACAGCCATAACCAACCCTAACCCATACCTGACTAGACACAGCCATAACCGACCCTAACCCATACCTGACTACACAGCCATAACTGACCCATACCTGACTATACACAGCCATAACCGACCCTAACCCATACCTGACTATACACAGCCATAACCGACCCTAACCCATACCTGACTAGACACAGCCATAACCGACCCATACCTGACTATACACAGCCATAACCGACCCTAACCCATACCTGACTATACACAGCCATAACTGACCCTAACCCATACCTGACTATACACAGCCATAACCGACCCTAACCCATACCTGACTATACACAGCCATAACCGACCCTAACCCATACCTGACTATACACAGCCATAACCAACCCATACCTGACTAGACACAGCCATAACCGACCCTAACCCATACCTGACTAGACACAGCCATAACCGACCCATACCTGACTAGACACAGCCATAACCGACCCTAACCCATACCTGACTATACACAGCCATAACCGACCCTAACCCATACCTGACTATACACAGCCATAACCGACCCTAACCCATACCTGACTAGACACAGCCATAACCGACCCTAACCCATACCTGACTACACACAGCCATAACCAACCCTAACCCATACCTGACTATACACAGCCATAACCGACCCTAACCCATACCTGACTATACACAGCCATAACCGACCCTAATCCATACCTGACTATACACAGCCATAACCGACCCTAACCCATACCTGACTATACACAGCCATAACCGACCCTAACCCATACCTGACTATACACAGCCATAACCAACCCATACCTGACTAGACACAGCCATAACCAACCCTAACCCATACCTGACTAGACACAGCCATTACCAACCCTAACCCATACCTGACTAGACACAGCCATAACCGACCCTAACCCATACCTGACTATACACAGCCATAACCAACCCTAACCCATACCTGACTATACACAGCCATAACCAACCCTAACCCATACCTGACTATACACAGCCATAACCGACCCATACCTGACTATACACAGCCATAACCGACCCTAACCCATACCTGACTAGACACAGCCATAACCAACCCTAACCCATACCTGACTATACACAGCCATAACCGACCCTAACCCATACCTGACTATACACAGCCATAACCGACCCATACCTGACTAGACAGCCATAACCGACCCTAACCCATACCTGACTATACACAGCCATAACCAACCCTAAACCATACCTGACTATACACAGCCATAACCGACCCTAACCCATACCTGACTAGACACAGCCATAACCAACCCTAACCCATACCTGACTAGACACAGCCATAACCGACCCTAACCCATACCTGACTATACACAGCCATAACCAACCCCTAACCCATACCTGACTATACACAGCCATAACCAACCCTAACCCATACCTGACTAGACACAGCCATAACCGACCCATACCTGACTAGACACAGCCATAACTAACCCTAACCCATACCTGACTATACACAGCCATAACCAACCCAGACCCATACCTGACTATACACAGCCATAACTAACCCTAACCCATACCTGACTATACACAGCCATAACCAACCCATACCTGACTATACACAGCCATAACCAACCCATACCTGACTATACACAGCCATAACCAACCATAACCCATACCTGACTATACACAGCCATAACCAACCCATACCTGACTATACACAGCCATAACTAACCCATACCTGACTATACACAGCCATAACTAACCCATACCTGACTATACACAGCCATAACCAACCCTAACCCATACCTGACTATACACAGCCATAACCAACCCTAACCCATACCTGACTATACACAGCCATAACCAACCCAGACCCATACCTGACTATACACAGCCATAACTAACCCTAACCCATACCTGACTACACAGCCATAACCAACCCATACCTGACTATACACAGCCATAACCGACACTAACCCATACCTGAGTACACAGCCATAACCAACCCATACCTGACTAGACACAGCCATAACCAACCCATACCTGACTATACACAGCCATAACCGACCCTAACCCATACCTGACTACACATCCATAACCAACCCATACCTGACTAGACACAGCCATAACCGACCCTAACCCATACCTGACTATACACAGCCATAACCAACCCATACCTGACTATACATAGCCATAACCAACCCTAACCCATACCTGACTAGACACAGCCATAACCAACCCAGACCCATACCTGACTAGACACAGCCATAACCAACCCAGACCCATACCTGACTATACACAGCCATAACCAACCCTAACCCATACCTGACTAGACACAGCCATAACCAACCCTAACCCATACCTGACTACACAGCCATAACCGACCCTAACCCATACCTGACTATACACAGCCATAAGCGACCCTAACCCATACCTGACTATACACAGCCATAAGCGACCCTAACCCATACCTGACTATACACAGCCATAACCAACCCTAACCCATACCTGACTAGACACAGCCATAACCGACCCTAACCCATACCTGACTACACAGCCATAACTGACCCATACCTGACTATACACAGCCATAACCGACCCTAACCCATACCTGACTATACACAGCCATAACCGACCCTAACCCATACCTGACTAGACACAGCCATAACCGACCCATACCTGACTATACACAGCCATAACCGACCCTAACCCATACCTGACTATACACAGCCATAACTGACCCTAACCCATACCTGACTATACACAGCCATAACCGACCCTAACCCATACCTGACTATACACAGCCATAACCGACCCTAACCCATACCTGACTATACACAGCCATAACCAACCCATACCTGACTAGACACAGCCATAACCGACCCTAACCCATACCTGACTAGACACAGCCATAACCGACCCATACCTGACTAGACACAGCCATAACCGACCCTAACCCATACCTGACTATACACAGCCATAACCGACCCTAACCCATACCTGACTATACACAGCCATAACCTCCACCCTAACCCATACCTGACTAGACACAGCCATAACCGACCCTAACCCATACCTGACTACACACAGCCATAACCAACCCTAACCCATACCTGACTATACACAGCCATAACCGACCCTAACCCATACCTGACTATACACAGCCATAACCGACCCTAATCCATACCTGACTATACACAGCCATAACCCACTTAACCCATACCTGACTATACACAGCCATAACCGACCCTAACCCATACCTGACTATACACAGCCATAACCAACCCATACCTGACTAGACACAGCCATAACCAACCCTAACCCATACCTGACTAGACACAGCCATTACCAACCCTAACCCATACCTGACCAGACACAGCCATAACCGACCCTAACCCATACCTGACTATACACAGCCATAACCAACCCTAACCCATACCTGACTATACACAGCCATAACCAACCCTAACCCATACCTGACTATACACAGCCATAACCGACCCATACCTGACTATACACAGCCATAACCGACCCTAACCCATACCTGACTAGACACAGCCATAACCAACCCTAACCCATACCTGACTATACACAGCCATAACCGACCCTAACCCATACCTGACTATACACAGCCATAACCGACCCATACCTGACTATACACAGCCATAACCAACCCTAACCCATACCTGACTATACACAGCCATAACCAACCCTAACCCATACCTGACTATACACAGCCATAACCGACCCATACCTGACTATACACAGCCATAACCGACCCTAACCCATACCTGACTATACACAGCCATAACCAACCCTAACCCATACCTGACTATACACAGCCATAACCGACCCATACCTGACTATACACAGCCATAACCGACCCTAACCCATACCTGACTAGACACAGCCATAACCAACCCTAACCCATACCTGACTAGACACAGCCATAACCAACCCTAACCCATACCTGACTATACACAGCCATAACCAACCCTAACCCATACCTGTTGGGAAAATTATGATTAAATGACTGAACAAATCATTTTAAATGGAACTGTAACTAAGTAAAACTTATACTCTGTTATATTATATCTGATTAACAATATGAGTTCATAAGAAGCGATTGTGTGACACGGACAAGGAGTAATTCAAGTTAATGAACACCATTCCAACTAGGAAGAAACAAATGGGTTGGGGACTGTGTAAACTAATGGGTTGGGGACTGTGTAAACTAATGGGTTGGGGACTGTGTAAACTAATGGGTTGGGGACTGTAAACTAATGGGTTGGGGACTGTGTAAACTAATGTGTTGGGGACTGTAAACTAATGGGTTGGGGACTGTGTAAACTAATGGGTTGGGGACTGTGTAAACTAATGGGTTGGGGACTGTGTAAACTAATGTGTTGGGGACTGTAAACTAATGGGTTGGGGACTGTGTAAACTAATGTGTTGGGGACTGTAAACTAATGGGTTGGGGACTGTGTAAACTAATGGGTTGGGGACTGTGTAAACTAATGGGTTGGGGACTGTGTAAACTAATGGGTTGGGGACTGTGTAAACTAATGGGTTGGGGAATGTGTAAACTAATGGGTTGGGGACTGTGTAAACTAATGGGTTGGGGACTGTGTAAACTAATGGGTTGGGGACTGTGTAAACTAATGGGTTGGGGACTGTGTCAACTAATGGGTTGGGGACTGTGTCAACTAATGGGTTGGGGACTGTGTCAACTAATGGGTTGGGGACTGTGTCAACTAATGGGTTGGGGACTGTGTCAACTAATGGGTTGGGGACTGTAAACTAATGGGTTGGGGACTGTAAATGAATGGGTTGGGGACTGTGTAAACTAATGGGTTGGGGACTGTGTAAACTAATGGGTTGGGGACTGTGTAAACTAATGGGTTGGGGACTGTGAACGAATGGGTTGGGGACTGTGTAAACCATAACCGATCCTAACCCATACCTGACTACACAGCCATAACCGACCCTAACCCATACCTGACTACACAGCCATAACCGACCCTAACCCATACCTGACTACACAGCCATAACCGACCCTAACCCATACCTGACTAGACACAGCCATAACCGACCCTAACCCATACCTGACAATACACAGCCATAACCAACCCATACCTGACTACACAGCCATAACCGACCCTAACCCATACCTGACTACACACAGCCATAACCGACCCTAACCCATACCTGACTACACACAGCCATAACCGACCCTAACCCATACCTGACTACACACAGCCATAACCGACCCTAACCCATACCTGACTATACAGTCATAACCGACCCTAACCCATACCTGACTATACAGTCATAACCGACCCTAACCCATACCTGACTAGACAGCCATAACCGACCCTAACCCATACCTGACTATACACAGCCATAACCGACCCTAACCCATACCTGACTACACAGCCATAACCAACCCTAACCCATACCTGACTAGACACAGCCATAACCAACCCATACCTGACTAGACACAGCCATAACCAACCCTAACCCATACCTGACTAGACACAGCCATAACCAACCCATACCTGACTAGACACAGCCATAACCGACCCTCTGTTCTGCCTCAGCTAGGAACACGTGGCGTGCCGTGGTGACCGATGGAGCCCTGGTGCAGGGAGGTTACGCCACAGCAGTGTGTTTGACCCTCCTCCCGGGCCATCTACATCCACGGAGGGTACAAGGCCTTCAGCGCTAACAAGTACGGCCTGTCTGGGAGACCTGTACAAGTACGACGTGGA